>NC_138179.1:37309312-37487697 GCF_964165515.1 Mesoplodon bidens | reverse complement strand
GGTTAAGTCACTTGTTCAACGTCACAAAGATAGTTTACACTGACATTCGCACTGGAAGCACAGAAAAAAGAGATAATTAAGTACATTCCACAACAGAAACTGAAGAGTAACTATTCCTTAGGTGATGTTAAAAACATTGGCACCTACAACTGAAAACGCTGTTTTGGTTGGAACAGAAACAGCCTGGGAGACATCAGAGATCAAGGCCCTGCTAAGCTCGGTCACTGCATTCTGATGGCTTACCAGCGGGAGAAAGCCATTCAGACTGGTGACAAGATGGCAGAGTAGAAAGGACCTTGAGCTCACCTCCTCTCACGAGCACACCAAAATCACAAATAACTGCTGAACAAACATTGATTAAAAAAAGACTGGAACCTACCAAGAAAGATATCCTACATCCAAAGACAAAGAAGGAAGCACAACGAGATGGTAGGAGGGGGTGCAACTGCGACACAATCAATTCCCACACCACCTGGGTGGGTGACCCAGAGACTGGAGAATAATTTTATCACAGACTTCCTCCAAGAAGAGTGAGAGTTGGGAGCCCCACATCAGGCTCCCTAGCCTGGGGGTCTGGCGTCAGGAGGAGGAGCCCCCAGAGCATTTGGCTTCGAAAGCCAGTGGGGTTTGACTGCAGGAGCCCCACAGGAGGGAGGGAAACAGAGCCTCCACTCTTGGAGGGTGCAGCGCACCAGGACCCAGGACGAAAGCAGTGACTCCGTAGAAGCCTGGGCCAGACCCTCCTGGGCAGCCCTCCTGCTTGGGTAATTAGCACCAACACCTGGGCCCACCCAACAGCCTACAGGCACCAGTGCTGGGAGGCCTCAGGCCAACCAACCAACCAACCAACACAGAGGGAACACAGCCCCACCCATCAGCAGATAGGCTGCCTAAAAACTCCCCGAGCCCACAGAGCCCACAGACACCTCTCAACGTGCCCCATGTTATAGCCCTGCCCCACCCAGAGGGCAGACACTGGCCCCTCCCACCAGGAAGCCTGCACAAGCCTCTAGACCAGCCTCACCCACCGGGGGCACACACCAGAAGCAAGAAAACTACAATCTTGCAGCCTGCGAACCGAGGCAAAGAACTTGGGAAAAGAATGCATGTGGAGTGAGGAGCTACAAGAAGTTTTAAGAAAGAGTTAGAAAACAGAACAACCAAACAGTTGAGAATACAATAACTGAAATGAAAAATACACTAGAAGGATTCAATATCAGAATAAATGAGGCAGAAGAATGAATAAGTGAACTGGAAGACAGAATGGTGGAGATCACTGCTGTGTAACAGAATAAAGAATGAAAAGAAATGAGGACAGTTGAAGAGACCTCTGGGACAACATCAAATGCACCAACATTCACATTATAGGGGTCCCAGAAGAAGAAGAAAGAAAGGGTCTGAGAAAAGATTTGAAGAGATAATAGCAGAAAACTTCCCTAACATGGGAAAGGAAACAGTCACCCAAGCCCAGGAAGCGCAGAGAGCCCCATACAGGATTAACCAAAGGAGGAACATGCTGAGATACACAGTAATAAAAATGACAAAAATTAAAGATCAAGAGAAAATATTAAAAGCAACAAGGAAATTCCCATAAGGTTATCAGCTGATTTTTCAGCAGAAACTCTGCAGGCCAAAAGGGAGTAGCACAATATAAAGTGATGAAAGGGAGAAACCTAAAACCAAGATTACCCAGCAAGGCTCTCATTCAGATTTGACAGAGAAAGCAACAGCTTGAGAACTGGCACCACCAAACCAGCTTTACAACAAATGCTAGAGCAACTTCTCTAGACGGGAAACAAACACGTGGAGGCTAAACAATATGCTTGTAAACAACCAATGGATCACTGAGGAAATCAAAAAACACCTAGAGACAAATGAAACCTAAAACACAAGGATCCAAAACTTATGGGATGCAGCAAAAGCAGTTCTAACAGGGAAGTTTATGGTGATACAAGCTTACCTCAGGAAACAAGAAAATCTCAAACAACCTAACCTTACACCTAAAGCAACTAAAGAACAAACAAAATACAAAATAGGTAGAAGGAAAGAAATTATAAAGGTCATGGAAAAAATAAATAGACTAATAAAACAATAAAAAAGATCAATGAAACTAAAAGCTGGTTCTTTGAAAAGATAAACAAAATTGCTAAACCTTTAGCCAAACTCATAAGAAAAAAAGGGATAGGGCCCAAACCAAAAAAATTAGAAATGAAAAAGGAGAAGTTACAACTGACGCAAGAGACCACTACAAGCAACTCTATGCCAATAAAATGGACAACCTAGAAGAAATGGACAAATTCTTAGAAAGGTACAATCTCCCAAGACTGTACCAGGAAGAAACAAAATATGAACAGGCCAATTACAAGTACTGAAATTGAATCTGTGATTAAAAAACTCCCCAAAAATAAACGTCCAGGACCAGATGGCTTCACAGGCGAATTCTACTGAACATTTAGAGAAGAGTTAACACCCATCCTTCTGAAACTATTCCAAAAAATTGCAGAGGAACAAACACTTCCAAACTCATTCTATGAGGCCACAATCACCCTGATACTAACACCAGACAAAGATACCACACAAAAAAATTACAGGCCAATATCACTGATGAACACAGATGCAAAAATTCTCAACAAGGGCTTCCCTGGTGGCACAGTGGTTGAGAGTCCACCTGCCAATGCAGGGGACGTGGGTTCGTGCCCCGGTCCAGGAAGATCCCACATGCTGCGGAGCGGCTGGGCCCGTGAGCCAAGGCCGCTGAGCCTGTGCGTCTGGAGCCTGTGCTCCGCAACGGGAGAGGCCACAACAGTGAGAGGCCCGCGTACTGCAAAAAAAAAAAAAAAAAAAAAAAAAAAAAAACTCAACAAAGTACTAGCAAATTGAATCCAACAGTACATTAAAAGGATCATGCACCATGACCAAGTGGCATTTATCCCAGGGATACAAGGATTTTTCAATATCTGCAAATCAATCAGTGTGATACAGCACATTAATAAATTGAAGAATAAAATCCATATGATCATCCCAATAGACGCAGAAATAGCTTTTGATAAAATGCAACATCCATTTATGATAAAAACTCTCCAGAAAATGGGCACAGAGGGAACCTACTTCAAGATAATAAAAGCCATATATGACAAACCCACAGCTAACAGCACACTCAATCGTGAAAAGCTGAAAGCATTTCCTCTAAGATCAGGAACAAGGCAAGGATATCCACTCTTGCCACTTTCATTCAACATAGTTTTGAAAGTACTAGCCATTGCAATCAGAGTAGAAAAAGAAATAAAAAGAATCCAATTTGGAAAAGAAGTAAAACTGTCACCGTTTGCAGATGACATGATACTATACACAGAAAATCCTAAAGACTCTAACAAAAAACTGCTAGAGCTCATGAATGAATTTGGTGAACTTGCAGGATACAAAATTAATACACAGAAATCTGCATTTCTAAACACTAACGATGAAAGATCAGAAAGAGAAACAAAGGAAACAATCGCATTTACCATCATACCAAAAATAATATTGGGTTGGCCAGAAAGTCTGGTAAGATGTTACAGAAAAACCCAAACGAACTTTTTAGCCAACCTAATAAAATACCTAGGGATAAACCTACCTAGGGAAGGAAAAAATCTGTACTTTGAAAACTAAAAGACACTGATGAAAGAAATCAAAGATGACACAAACTGATGGAAATATATACCATGTTCTTATATTGGAAGAATCAATATTGTCAAAATGACTATACTACCCAAGGCAACCTACAGATTCAATGCAATCCCTATCAAATTACCAGTGGCATTTTTTGCAGAGCTAGAACAAAATATTTTTTAATTTATATGGAAACACAAAAGACCCCAAATAGCCAAAGCACCGAAGAGTAAAAGCAATTTTGAGAAAGAAAAACAGAGCTGGAGGAATCAGCTTCCCTGACTTCAGACTATACTATAAAGCTATAGTCATCAAAAGAGTATGGTACTGGCACAAAAGCAGAAAGATAGATCAATGGAACACGACAGAAAGCCCAGAAATAAACCCATGCACCCATGGTCAATTAATCTATGACAAAGGAGGCAAGAATATACAATGGAGAAAATCTCTTCAGTAAGTGGTGCTGGGAAAACTGGACAGCTACATATAAAAGAATGAAATTAGAACACTCTCTAACACCACACACAAAAATAAACTCAAAAAAGATTAAAGACCTAAGTGTAAAACTGGATACTATAAAACTCCTAGAGGAAAACATAGGCAGAACACTCTTTGACATAAATTGCAGCAGTGTCTTTTTGGATCTGTCTTATAAAATAATGAAAATATAAACAAAAATAAGCAAATGGGACCTAATTAAACTTAAAAGTTTTTGCACAGCAAAGGAAACCATAAACAAAAAGACAACCTACAGAATGGGAGAAGATATTTGCAAATGATGCAACCAACAAGGGATTAATCTCCAAAATATACAAACAGTTCAAACAGCTCAATATCCAAAAAATAAACAACCCAATCAAAAAATGGGCAGAAGATCTAAATGGACATTTCTCCAAAGAAGACATACAGATGGCCAAAGGCACATGAAAAATGCCCAACATGGCTTATTATTAGAGAAATGCAAATCGAAACTAGAATGAGGTATCACCTCACACTGGTCAGAATGGCCATCATCAAAGTCTACAAATAATAAATGCTAGAGGGAATTCCCTGGAGGTCCAGTGGTTAGCACTCCATGCTTCCACTGCAGGGGGCCCAGGTTAGATCCCTGGTTGGGAAACTAAGATCCCACATGCCATGGGGCAGCTAAGCCCACATACTCTAGAGCCCGTGTGCCACAACTAGAGAGAAGCCCACACACTGCAACGAAAGATCCCCATGCTGCAACTAAGACGCGATGCAGCCAAAAAAAAAAAAAAAAAAAGGATCAGTACTGATAAAGTAATTCTGAATCTATTAAGGTGTTGATTAAAAAATAAAAAAAAAATAGGCGGAGATCACCTTCTTCCCCACAGATACACCAGAAATACATCTACACGTGGAACAACTCCTACACAACACTACTGAATGCTGGCAGAAGACCTCAGACCTCCCAAAAGGCAAGAAACTCCCCACGTACCTGGGTAGGGCAAAAGAAAAAAGAATAAACAGAGACAAAAGGATAGGGGTGGGGCCTGCACCAGTGGGAGGGAGCTGTGAAGGAGGAAAGGTTTCCACACACTAGGAAGCCCCTTCGCGGGTGGAGACTGTGGGTGGCGGAAGGGGGAAGCTTCAGAGCCACGGAGGAGAGCACAACAACAGGGGTGCGGAGGGCAAAGCGGAGAGATTCCCGCACAGAGTATCGGTGCCGACCGGCACTCACCAGCCCGAGAGGCTTGTCTGCTCACCCGCTGGGGTGGGCGGGACTGGGAGCTGAGGCTCGGGCTTCGGTTGGAGCGCAGGGAGAGGACTGGGGTTGGCGGCGTGAACACAGCCTGCAAGGGGTTAGTGCACCACGGCTAGCCAGGAGGGAGTCCGGGGAAAAGTCTGGACCTGCAGAAGAGGCAAGAGACTTTTTCTTCCCTCTGTTTCCTGGTGCGAGAGGAGAGGGGATTAAGAGCGCTGCTTAAAGGAGCTCCAGAGACAGGCGTGAGCCGCGGCTGAAAGTGCAGACCCCAGAGACAGGCGTGGGACGCTGGGACTGCTGCTGCCGCTGCCAAGAGGCCTGTGTGCGAGCGCAGGTCACTGTCCACGGCCCCATTCCAGGGAGCCTGTGCAGCCTGCCACTGCCGGGGTCCCAGGATCCAGGGACGGCTTCCCCGGGAGAGCGCACGGCACCCCTCGGGCTGGTGCAACGTCACGCCGGCCTCTGCCACCATAGGCTCGCCCCGCACTCCGTGCCCCTCCCTCCTCCCCGGCCTGAGTGAGCCAGAGTCCCCGAAGCGGCTGCTCCTTTAACACTGTCCTGTCTGAGCAAAGAACAGACGCCCTCTGGCGACCTACACGCAGAGGCGGGGCCAAATCCAAAGCTGAGATCCGGGAGCTGTGAGAACAAACAAGAGAAAGGGAAATCTCTCCCAGCAGCCTCAGAAGCAGCGGATTAAAGCTCCACAATCAACTTGATGTACCCTGCATCTGTGGAATACATGAATAGACAACGAATCATCCCAAATTGAGGAGCTGTGTGGATGAAAGGTTCTTGGTGCTGCAGTCAGGAGTCAGTGCTGTGCCTCTGAGGTGGGAGAGCCAATATCAGGACACTGGTCCACAAGAGACCTCCCAGCTCCACATAATATCAAACGGCAAAAATCTTCCAGAGATCTCCATCTCAACACCAGCACCCAGCTTCACTCAACGACCAGCAAGCTACAGTGCTGGACACCCTATGCCAAACAACTAGCAAGACAGGAACACAATGCCACCCATTAGCAGAGAGGCTGCCTAAAATCATAAAAAGTCCACAGACACCGCAAAACACACCAGAAAGACAAGATCCAGCCTCATCCACCAGAACACAGGCACTAGTCCCCTCCACCAGGAAGCCTACACAACCCACTAAACCAACCTTAGCCACTAGGGACAGACACCAAAAACAATGGAAACTACGAACCTGCAGCCTGCAAAAAGGAGACCCCAAACACAGTAAGATAAGCAAAATGAGAAAGCAGAAAAACACACAGCAGGTGAAGGAGCAAGATAAAACCCACCAGACCTAACAAATGAAGAGGAAATAGGCAGTCTACCTGAAAAAGAATTCAGAATAATGATAGTAAAGATGATCCAAAATCTTGGAAATAGAATAGCCAAAATGCAAGAAACAGTTAACAAGGACCTAGAAGAACTAAAGATGAAACAAGCAACGATGAACAACACAATAAATGAAATTAAAAATACTCTAGATGGGATCAATAGCAGAATAACTGAGGCAGAAGAACGGCTAAGTGACCTGGAAGATAAAATAGTGGAAATAACTACTGCAGAGAAGAAAGAAAAAAGAATGAAAAGAACTGAGGACAGTCTCAAAGACCTCTGGGACAACATTAAACGCACCAACATTTGAATTATAGGGGTTCCAGAAGAAGAAGAGGAAAAGAAAGGGACTGAGAAAATATTTGAAGAGATTATAGTTGAAAACTTCCCTAATATGGGAAAGGAAATAGTTAATCAAGTCCAGGAGGCACAGAGAGTCCCATACAGGATAAATCCAAGGAGAAATATGCCAAGACACATATTAATCAAACTGTCAAAAATTAACTACAAAGAAAACACATTAAAAGCAGCAAGGGAAAAACAACAAATAACACACAAGGAAATCCCCATCAGGTTAACAGCTGATCTCTTAGCAGAAACTCTGCAAGCCAGAAGGGACTGGCAAGACATATTTAAAGTGATGAAGGAGAAAAATCTGCAACCAAGATTACTCTACCCAGCAAGGATCTCATTCAGATTTGATGGAGAAATTAAAACGTTTACGGACAAGCAAAAGCTGAGAGTTCAGCACCACCAAACCAGCTTTACAGCAAATGCTAAAGGAACTTCTCTAGGCAAGAAACACAACAGAAGGAGAAGACCTACAATAATGAACCCAAAACAATTAAGAAAATGGGAATAGGAACATACATATCAATAATTACCTTAAATGTAACTGGACTAAATGCTCCCACCAAAAGACACCGATTGGCTGAATGGATACAAAAACAAGACCCATATATACGCTGTCTACAAGAGACCGACTTCAGACCTAGGACACATACAGACTGAAAGTAAGGGGATGGAAAAAGATATTCCATGCAAATGGAAACCAAAAGAAAGCTGGAGTAGCAATTCTCATATCAGACAAAATAGACTTTAAAATAAAGACTACTAGAAGAGACAAAGAAGGACACTACATAATGATCAAGGGATCAATCCAAGAAGAAGATATAACAATTGTAAATATTTATGCGCCCAACATAGGAGCACCTCAACACATAAGGCAAATGCTAACAGCCATAAAAGGGGAAATTGACAGTAACACATTCATAGTAGGGGACTTTAACACCCCACTTTCACCAATGGACAGATCATCCAAAATGAAAATAAATAAGGAAACACAAGCTTTAAATAATACATTAAACAAGATGGACTTAATTGATATTTATAGGACATTCCATCCAAAAACAACAGAATACACATTTTTCTCAAGTGCTCATGGAACATTCTCCAGGATAGATCATATCTTGGGTCACAAATCAAGCCTTGGTAAATTTAAGAAAATTGAAATTGTATCAAGTATCTTTTCCGACCACAATGCTATGAGACTAGATATTACAGGAAAAGATCTGTAAAAAATACAAACACATGGAGGCTAAACAATACACTACTTAATAATGAAGTGATCACTGAAGAAATCAAAGAGGAAATAAAAAAATACCTAGAAACAAATGACAATGGAGACACGACGACCCAAAACCTATGGGATGCAGCAAAAGCAGTCCTAAGAGGGAAGTTTATAGCAATACAATCCCACCTTAAGAAACAGGAAACATCTCGAATAAACAACCTAACCATGCACCTAAAGCAATTAGAGAAAGAAGAACAAAAAAACCCCAAAGTTAGCAGAAGGAAAGAAATCATAAAAATCAGATCAGAAATAAATGAAAAAGAAATGAAGGAAACGATAGCAAAGATCAATAAAACTAAAAGCTGGTTCTTTGAGAAGATAAATAAAATTGATAAACCATTAGCCAGACTCATCAGGAAAAGAAGGGAGAAGACTCAAATCAATAGAATTAGAAATGAAAAAGGAGAAGTAACAACTGACACTGCAGAAATACAAAAGATCATGAGACATTACTACAAGCAACTCTATGCCAATAAAATGGACAACCTGGAAGAAATGGACAAATTCTTAGAAATGCACAACCTGCCAAGACTGAATCAGGAAGAAATAGAAAATATGAACAGACCAATCACAAGAACTGAAATCGAAACTGTGATAAAAAATCTTCCAACAGGGCTTCCCTGGTGGCGCAGTGGTTGAGAGTCCGCCTGCCGATGCAGGGGACACGGGTTCGTGCCCCGGTCTGGGAAGATCCCACATGCTGCAGAGCGGCTGGGTCCGTGAGCCATGGCCGCTGAGCCTGCGTGTCCGGAGCCTGTGCTCCACAGTGGGAGAGGCCACAACAGTGAGAGGCCCACGTACCGCAAAACAAAACAAAACAAAACAAAACAAAAACAAAAAAAATCTTCCAACAAACAAAAGCCCAGGACCAGATGGATTCACAGGCGAATTCTATCAAACATTTAGAGAAGAGCTAACACCTATCCTTCTCAAACTCTTCCAAAATATAGCAGAGGGAAGAACACTCCCAAACTCATTCTACGAGGCCACCATTACCTTGATACCAAAACCAGACAAGGATGTCATAAAGAAAGAAAACTACAGGCCAATATCACTGATGAACACAGATGCAAAAATCCTCAACAAAATACTAGCAAACAGAATCCAACAGCACATTAAAAGGATCATACACCATGATCAAGTGGGGTTTATTCCAGGAATGCAAGGATTCTTCAATATATGCAAATCAATCAATGTGATACACCATATTAACAAATTGAAGGAGAAAAACCACATGATCATCTCAATAGATGCAGAGAAAGCTGTCGAGAAAATTCAACACCCATTTATGAGAAAAACCCTGCAGAAAGTAGGCATAGAGGGAACTTTCCTCAACATAATAAAGGCCATATATGACAAACCCACAGCCAACATTGTCCTCAATGGTGAAAAACTGAAACCATTTCCACTAAGATCAGGAACAAGACAAGGCTGCCCACTCTCACCACTCTTATTCAACCTAGTTTTGGAAGTTTTAGCCACAGCAATCAGAGAAGAAAAGGAAATAAAAGGAATCCAAATTGGAAAAGAAGAAGTAAAGCTGTCACTGTTTGCAGATGACATGATACTATACATAGAGAATCCTAAATATGCTACCAGAAAACCACTAGAGCTAATCAATGAATTTGGTAAAGTAGCAGGATACAAAATTAATGCACAGAAATCTCTGGCATTCCTGTACACTAATGATGAAAAATCTGAAAGTGAAATCAAGAAAACACTCCCATTTCCCACCTCAACAAAAAGAATAAAATATCTAGGAATAAACCTACCTAAGGAGACAAAAGACCTGTATACAGAAAATTATAAGACACTGATGAAAGAAATTAAAGATGATACAAATAGATGGAGAGATATACCATGTTCTTGGGTTGGAAGAATCAACATTGTGAAAATGACTCTACTACCCAAAGCATTCTACAGATTCAATGCAATCCCTATCGAACTACCACTGGCATTTTTCACAGAACTGGAACAAAAAATTTCACAATTTGTATGGAAACACAAAAGACCCCGAATAGCCAAAGCAATCCTGAGAACGGAAAACGGAGCTGGAGGAATCAGGCTCCCTGACTTCAGACTATACTACAAAGCTACAGTAATCAAGACAGTATGGTACTGGCACAAAAACAGAAAGATGGATCAATGGAACAGGATAGAAAGCCCAGAGATAAACCCACGCACATATGGTCACCTTATCTTTGATAAAGGAGGGAGGAATGTACAGTGGAGAAAGGACAGCCTCTTCAATAAGTGGTGCTGGGAAAACTGGACAGGGACATATAAAAGTATGAGATTAGATCACACCCTAACACCATACACAAAAATAAGCTTAAAATGGATTAAAGACCTAAATGTAAGGCCAGAAACTATCAAACTCTCAGAGGAAAACATAGGCAGAACACTCTATGACATAAATCACAGCAAGATCCTTTTTGACCCACCTCCTAGAGAAATGGAAATAAAGACAAAAATAAACACATGGGACCTAATGAAACGTCAAAGCTTTTGCACAGCAAAGGAAACCATAAACAAGACCAAAAGACAACCCTCAGAATGGGAGAAAATATTTGCAAGTGAAGCAACTGACAAAGGATTAATCTCCAAAATTTATAAGCAGCTCATGCAGCTCAATAACAAAAAAACAAACAACCCAATCCAAAAATGGGCAGAAGACCTAAATAGACATTTCTCCAAAGAAGATATACAGACTGCCAACAAACACATGAAAGAATGCTCAACATCTTTAATCATTAGAGAAATGCAAATCAAAACTACAATGAGATATCATCTCACACCAGTCAGAATGGCCATCATAAAAAATCTAGAAACAATAAATGCTGGAGAGGATGTGGAAAAAAGGGAACACTCTTGCACTGCTGGTGGAAATGTGAATTGGTACAGCCACTATGGAGAACACTATGGAGGTTCCTTAAAAAACTACAAATAGAACTACCATATGACCCAGCAATCCCACTACTGGGCATATACCCTGAGAAAACCATAATTCAGAAAGAGTCATGTACCAAAATATTCATTGCAGCCCTATTTACAACAGCCCGGAGATGGAAACAACCCAAGTGTCCATCATCGGATGAATGGATAAAGAAGATGTGGCACAAATATACAATGGAATATTACTCAGCCATAAAAAGAAACGAAATTGAGCTATTTGTAATGAGGTGGATAGACCTAGAGTCTGTCATACAGAATGAAGTAAGTCAGAAAGAGAAAGACAAATACTGTATGCTAACACATATACATGGAATTAAAGAAGAAAAAAAATGTCATGAAGAACCTAGGGGTAAGACAGGAATAAAGACACAGACCTACTAGAGAATGGACTTGAGGATATGGGGAGGGGGAAGGGTAAGCTGTGACAAAGTGAAAGAGAGGCATGGACATATATACACTACCAAACGTAAGGTAGATAGCTAGTGGGAAGCAGCCACATCGCACAGGGAGATCAGCTCGGTGCTTTGTGACCACCTGGAGGGGTGGGATAGGGAGGGTGGGAGGGAGACACAAGAGGGAGGGGATATGGGAACATATGTATATGTATAACTGATTCACTTTGTTATAAAGCAGAAACTAACACGCCGTTGTTAAGCAATTATACTCCAATAAAGATGTAAAAAAAAAAAAGATATTCCCAAACAACAACAAAAAAATAATAAAAAATAAAAAATAAAAATAAATAAAAAGAATGTATTTTAAAAAATAAATGCTGGAGAGGGTGTGGAGAAAAGGGAACCCTCTTGCACTGTTGGCGGGAATGTAAATTGGTACAGCCACTATGGAGAACAGTATGGAGGTTCCTTAAAAAACTAAAAATAGAGCTACCATATGATCCTACAATCCCACTCCTGGGCATATATCTGGAGAAAACCATGATTCGAAAAGATACATGTACCCCAATGTTCACAGCAGCACTACTTAAAATAGTCAGGACATGGAAGCAACTTAAATATCCACTAACAGAGGAATGGATAAAGAAGATATGGTACATATATACAATGGAATATTACTCAGCCATTAAAAAGAACGAAATAATGCCATTTGCAGCAATGTGGATGGACTTAGGAGATGATCATACTAAGTAGGCCAGACAGAGAAAGACAAATATATGATATCGCTTATATGGGGAATCTACAAAAAATAAATGATACAAATGAACTTATATACGAAACAAAAAAAGACCCACAGACGTAGAAAACAAATTTATGGTTACCAAAGGGGAAAAGGGTGGGGTGGGGGGAGGGATAAAGTAGGAGGTTGGGATTCACAGATACACACCACTCTATATAAAACAGATAATCAACAAGGACCTACTGTGTAGCACAGGGAACTCTAGTTGAAATTCTGTAATCAACTATAAGGGAAAGGAATCTGTAAAAGAATACATACACATAAATAGATATATATATGTATAACTGCATCACCATGCTGTACACCTGAAACTAACACAACATACCGGGCAATAAGCAGCAGATATCCCTTCAGGACTGATGGGTCATTAAGTAGTTCGCTTTTCTCATTAAGGAACTTATTTTCAGAGATGTAAAGTATTTATCGTGATCTAACGGAGTTAAACCCTTTCATGATGTTTTAGCGTTCTGATTACAAGTGGCGCTAGTTTACTTACAGTAGGGACAAAAATGATCTTGATGACAACCCTGGGGAGCTGTGAGCTTACTCTTGCCGTCACCACTGCACTCACACGCGGTGGGGTGCTGAGGGGGCAACATTCAGGCGCTTAGGTGCTGAGTCCAGAAAGGCTTCTCCTCCTCTCGCGTTTCCTAACCAAATGCTTCAGAGCGGAGATCCCCAGTCCTCTTCATCCCTCCGACACAGGAGCCCGTGAGGCATCCTGTCTATCTGGGGCAGGGCTTGGCATGCTTTCTGTAAAGGGCCAGAGAGTAACCATTTTCAGCTTTGCAGGGTCTATGGTCTCTGTTGCGACAACTCAACTCTGCCACTGCAGTGTGGAAGCAGCCACAGCCATCACCTAACCAAAGATGCAGGGCTGTGTCCCACGGAGACTTTATTTACAAAAATAGGCCACATGATGGCTTGTGTCTGTGGGCTGTCGTGGTCTGCTGACCCCTGGGCTCGAGGGGATTGGGGAAGAGGACATAGCTGAGAGGTCATTCTCACCTACCTTTGTACCCTAAGCATTTCTGATCTAGAGTAAGGCAAAGGGGCAGGTGCAGGGAGACCCCCCTCCCTGACCGTACCTCTTACAGGGCATTTACAAAGAAAGGCCACAAAGCCTTTCCTAAAGGCAAGATACTATTTTTGGAGTTCTGAAAATCCTGTCATATTAAACTAAAATAACTACCTCTAGTATACTCTTCCTCAACCGTGAATTTTTCCTTATGGAGAATTCTAGCACACCTTTTCCTTAACCATGAGAATTTGATGCAGAATTAAATTACTCCCACTGGGGATAATTAGAGAGGCGGGGTGGGGGGACGACAGGGGACTGAAGAACAGAAAAGGGAGATACAGCAGAAGATAAGCCAGCATCGAGTTCTGGGAAGAGAGAAGGAAGAGGTGTGCAAATACATGAATGCTGCCCTTAGAACAGCACACCTGCTTTTTCATAGTTCTGAAGGAGCTGGGACAAAAGAGGGACTGAACACATGTATTTTGGCCTGAGGATATCACAAGCAAAGGGAAGATACAGACAGACCCATCGACTGATTGATAGGGGAAGGGGCATATCGCTATCTAGTATGTAATCAACCTCTGATGTTGGAAAAGAAGTTGAAAACCGTTATCCATCTGTGAGATCTACATTACATTTCCTTGAAGCCTTTATAAGTATCCAAGTTATTCTCTAGAGGACAAAGCAGAAAATTAGAAAAACATGGAATATTCTGATGTGGGAAGAGACATAAAAACCCCACTAGCCAAAAACAACCCTAACAAAGTGGGAGGAATATTTGAGTATTGCACTGAAATTCTTGGGAAGGGACGGGGTGGAGTTCTGAAAAGCTTCCAAGAAGAGATAAGCAGAAACCATTTGCTCACTATTATACTCACTTAAGATGTGGAAAAGGTGATTTAGCCTTGTGTTTAGTGTGCTGCTTTAATTAGCTTAAAAAATAACCTGCCAAGGATTTTTCAGAGGCTCACCTGCAACTCTGAACCCACCCTCTGCTTTTATGTTTCTGACTCCTGCCAAGATCTGGTCAAGGACCCAAGAGTCTAACCATTCCCAAGGGGAAGGGTCTGATGTGTGATTTCCTGCCACTTCAGATACTATTCTGTACCAGTGTACATGTAGCCGAGTAGTAGAGATGAATAGCAAAATGCCAAGATATAGAGAATAATTTTAGAGAGAAAGATTTAAAATTGAGATATGAGCTATTAGGAGATAGCTATTAAAAAATTCTAATGACAAACTCTGCCATCTTCTTGTCTCCTTGAATGACATCAGCCATTATGATTGTCTCTCTGAATAACATCAGCCTTTATGATTAAACAAACTGAAGTTTTTTTCAGTAACTCTTGTCACTTTTGAGAACAAGTCAAAAGAAATATCCAGACAGAACCAGATCTGTCCACATTAAAAAACTGGCTTCCTACAGAATTGCTGGATTCCAATAATTTTATTCTTTTCACGCTCTCCCCTGCCCCCAGTACAAGTTTCCATTGTTAAATTCGCACTGCAGCCATCTCCACCATCCCTGCCTTGGAGTGCCAAAGCTTTCTTACGTGGTGTCCAGGTCAATGCTACTTACACCAGCGCTGCAGCTCTTAAGATAAACAGAGATAAACATAAGGATCTAAAAGGCCATTCTGTTGACTGTTTCTATGTCTTGACTCTACAGATCATTGTGTTATATTTTTGCTTTATAAATTTAGAAGTAAAGTCTTAAGCAAAATGAGAAGTTTCTGTCTCACTTTCTTCAGTCTCAATTTAGAGATGTGAAAAATAACCTCATGCATCACCTACATGGTCTCCTTCAGGCAGGTAAAACTTTCAGGGAAGGCTTTTTCCCTGTGAAAGAAATGACTTGGGATTTTAGGCATCTCCGTTTATGCGGGGATGATCAGAAAGGAATTCCTCTTTCTCACCGATGGCCATGCATATTAGACAAGGGCCAGCAGCTATGCCCTGCTCGTCAGGATAGAAGAGTTTGGTGCAGACACATTCCCGCTGCTTCACCTGTGCCCTATGTACTGGTACTGAATTAGCCAACAAATCCAGTTAGAGTCAAATCTGATATTTTATTTTATTTTATTTATTTATTTTTGCAGTACGCGGGCCTCTCACTGTTGTGGCCTCTCCCGTTGCGGAGCACAGGCTTCGGACGCGCAGGCTCAGCGGCCATGGCTCACGGGCCCAGCCGCTCCACGGCATGTGGAATCCTCCCGGACTGGGGCACGAACCCGTGTCCCCTGCATCGGCAGGCGGACTCTCAACCACTGCGCCACCAGGGAAGCCCAAATCTGATATTTTAGAAGCTTGTGAATTCTACTGGCCTCCAGTGTTAATGATTATCTTACACTTTTACACTGAAAATTTTCATCTGAAAGCGTGTGGGTTTTTTTGTTTTTAAATTGTGGAAGAATACTGGGCTTTTTCTGGTTTTTTTTTCTTTTATAAAACAATACTTTAAAAAATGAGCAAAAGTTATCTGGAACTAAAAGAGCAATGAAATCTAGGCATTCTCCTTCTGGTAAGATTTGGAGCAAGTTGAAACACGTCACTAGAAAGGTGTTGTGCTTTTAATGTTAAAAGTGGAGTAAATAAAACAGCTCTAAGCCTTAAGACACACTGATGAGTGACAGCTGTATTTTGCTTCTCCTCCTCTCTTTTGGGGTATAAAGCTATTTGGTTTCAATCCTAAAAGGAAGCTCTTACATAGGAATTAAAAAGTCACCTTGCAGAAGAGCCCTGATCTTCTAACACACAAATGGCTTTAAGGAGAAAACACAAAGCTCACCAGATTTCCAGTGACAATCTTAAATGGAGCATAACAACAGTTATGTAAATTCTAGTCAAATCTTATAAAGGCCACTCTAACCAAAACCTCCAGTTTCAAAACCTCCAAAAAAAACCTCTCAGGCAACAGCTCATTCTCTAGGGCATGTCAGATAATGCAAAACTGAAAAACAAAAAAGCAGTTCGGAAAATCCCTCGGAGGTGCCTATAATGGGATGTGACCTGTAATTTAGGCTAAAAATAGAGAAAGGCTTACTCAGATGCTTGAAGTTCCAGCTACAACAAAGGACGAAGTACCCTGTGAAGAGCATCATGATGCCACCGACTCCTCTGCCCTTCACGGTGGTGCGACACCTGATCCAGCCTGTTTAAAGAGAAGCAGGTCTCACTGTTAGAGGGAAAGGCCCCTAGGGGCCCTTATCTGTGAGGGACTCAAGTTACCCGGTTAGCTTAGGCAAAGGAATTGCAAAGAATTTACATACCACTATATTGCGCGCGTGATGAAAAGGCTAAAACCAAAAGACCTGAATTTTAATAAATTTAAATTAGTCACTCTTATTTTGGGGAGTTTGGTTAAAATCTTTCGTGGGGAGGAGATGAATACAGCTGGTTAACTTGAGGTTGAGCCTTCCTGGCTTGGGGACAATCAACGTGGGGAAGGCAGAGACGGGCAGGTGGCAGAGAGAGGCAGGGGTAAGTACTGAAAAAATGAAAGCTGCTCAATAAATGGCAGTTGCTATTATTAGCTTCGGTGCTTTTAATTACATCAGACTCCTGGATGAAAACAGCCAAGCAGGAGAGTAGTAAGACTACAAGGCTGTCCTCTTCTCTTTCTCGAGCCTGCTGTAACAGCCATGGCTAAAGGAAGAGAAAGTTCTCCAAATGCTTGGAACCAGCAAGAGCCCAGCAGTCGTGATTCCAGCCTCACCTGTTTGGACAGCTCCCAAGAGCCTCCTTAGAGAGAAGCTGGAGGTTGTGAGCCTGGCCGGGGCTTCCAAACTTCTCACCGCCGTCGAACTTCTTTCCAACAAAGGAACTAGGGTTCCAAACAGTCACTGTGATTATTCATTTAAATCCATCCTCTTCCCCAACACTCAGTGCCCAAGGTTCCCAGGGCGCGGCTGCAGGAAAGGTATATTCTAAATAGGTGGATTAATGTCTGCCTCGGGCTGCGGCTAACTGGTAATCACTGAAGGTCAAAGCCATCTATTCCACATCAAGAAAAGGTTCTTCAACAGACTAAGGGACCCTGGGGATCAGTATCTAGATCCATTTCCGATCCGATGAATATAGTGCCCAGATGATCCAGGGATACACACTTAATGAAATGAATCATTTATTCTTCCTCTCATCTGCTAAACATCTTATTAGCAAAAAGCATGACTTTCTACTGTCACGTTAATTACCGCTACTTGTCACTACAACAGTCGACAAGCCAGCTCATCAGCCCAGCCCAGCACTACTGCTGACCAGCACACTTCTTATTTATGTTCAATACATGAATAACGATAAAGTAGAACCAGAAAGGAGGGTTTAGGCTATGTATTTACATTTTCCCTGCCCCTGTTATTTCCCATGTTTAATGACAGGCAGGGAGTCTCTACTATTGCTGGTTCTCTGGTCTTGGTTTGGTTTATTAGGATAAAGGGTAAACTAAGCAAATATTTACAACGGGTTTAGCAGGTGTGGTGAAAGTTGCTGTGGATGTAAAAACACTACCCAAGGGCTTCCCTGGTGGCGCAGTGGTTAAGAATCCTCCTGCCAATACAGGGGACATGGGTCCAGGAGGATCCCACGTGCCGCAGAGCAACTAAGCCCATGCGCCACAACTACCAAGCCTGCGCTCTAGGGCCCGCGAGCCACAACTAGTGAGCCTGCGCGCCTAGAGCCCGTGCTCCGCAACGAGAAGCCACCGCAATGAGAAGCCCGCATGCAGCAACGAAGACCCAACGCAGCCAATAAATAAATACATTTAAAAAACAAAACAAACAAACAAAAACACCTCACATGGATACCCTACTGATGGAAATTTCTGGTTGCAGGTTAGAGAACAGCCTTTATTTAGCTGTTTCTTGGCCTTTAAAAACCCATGACCTATAAAGTTTTCTCACTTGACCTTCTGGTAACCCCGTCAGCCATATTTTGCTTTTTGTAATTACACAAAGTTTTTTCTTCCCAAACCACCTTCTCCCCTGCCACAATTTGAGAACAGCCCACTGCTAGGCCTGAGGCACCTGCGCCAGGGCCATCACCTCCAGGAGCAGTTGTCAAACTCGGCTGATCTTCGGTGACACCGAGGAAATGTCTGAAAATACAATTCTGAGGCCTCGCTTCAGAATCAATCTCTGGGGACGATGCCTAGCAATCTTTACTCTTAAAAAAAAAAATGACCACGTGAAACTGTTAACTGTCCAGATTTGGGAACCGAGGACTTAGATCTCTTACACTTTCAGCCCCAAAGCCAAGGCACCTGAATTCTGTAAAGGCCCAGCCAGCCCTCCCAGCTGAACGCTCTCAAGGCGACTGGGACTCTGAGAGGTTTCCCTTGAACGAAGTCCTCTATTGCTGAGCTGAGAGCTCTCAGACCTTGGTACTTGTTGAGTCTCCTGAGGTTTAAATCTTGGACTTCTAAAATCTACTTTCCCTCAGGCCAGGAAAACTCCTCCTTCTGGTAGTGAGGCCCATGAGAACCTTTCTCCCTGAAGCTCAAAAGATCGCTCCTAGCGCTGCCGAATTCCATGAGCCCGATCCCCTGCAGCCCAACGTGGTGGCATCCTCAGAACCATCAGTCTGCCTCGGGATTTCCTAGCCTAGGTCCTCAAAACATAGCCATTTTTCATCGGCCATGAGAGCTTCTGGTCCTACCTTGTTTCATCGAAATGAAGGCTCTAGGTGCCTTTCCAGCTGGTAGAATCACCTCACCTAAGTTTACTCAGGTACCTGATGGCACGAAGACTAGCTGCATTTCCCCGTGCAGGAAAGAAAACTGACAACATCCTGGAGCCCAACGGTCCAGTGCAAGAAACACTGCCCGGAAAAGACCATCAGATCACGTTAGAAACTGGATACTGGGCAAGTCACTCATCCTCTCTGAAACTGTTTCCTCGTCTGTAAAAGGGGATAATACCCATCTCCCAGAACTGGTATAAGATTCCTTAAGATAACTTAAGTAAACATGCAGGTATCACACCTGATATAGAGTTAACTCAGTAACTCTTAGCTCACTGGCCCTGCCTTTAAGTATCAAAGGGATGAGTTGGTTTCCTGAGATAGAGGAGTGGCCCATCAAAGGTTTTGCCTGAGTAAGGGCACATATAGCCCAAGCTCTTCTGCAATGACTGCTGGGAGGTCAGTCTGACCCTGCAGTCACTGGGGACAGTCACTGCCAGGTGAAGGTACAAAGCTGAGGAGCCACACTACTTTTTTATCCTTGTAGATTTGACGGCCTTGAAGTCCCTGGCCAACTGAGGAATCAGGTCTTGACCTTAACTGAGATCCTAGGGTCTCCTCTAGTGTCTCCTGCTCATTTGGTAGCAGCATCAGAGTCTGACCGTTAACAGTGGAGCCAACTTCCAACAGTTTTTCGGTTTACAACAGAACTAGCGGCACAGTGATGGCTACACATTCCCCGATACAGGAACCCAAACTAATCACACATTACAGACTGTGACCAATAAAAGAGAACAAAATCATTTCTAGCCACACTATCCTGGAAGAACTTACTATTAAAGGAAAACTTGTATTTTCCCCCCATATTCAATTTCACAAGCCTAGTGATTTGGTGACACGGATTACTGTTATCTCTTACCTTATTATTACTGTAATCTTGGGACCTATTAAAGGGAGTGTTACCAATAACTTAAATCAGCCGTGATATTGACCACTAACTGCCCTAAAGTAAGCCCGAGGCTGAGTTTAAAGACCATGGATGTACAAGCCAGATGGACCTGGATTTGAACCCTGACTGCCGCTTACTGGTGAACGTGGGCAAGTCACTGAGCCCTCTGAGGCTCAGACTCCTCGCCCACAACAGAGGGCGATCTTTGGCAGTGACAGCCCCTCAGAACCGTCAGGAGGGTTAAAGGAGATAATTACATCAGGCATCTCGCACCACGAACAGAAACCGCCATCACCTGATAAACATTTTTAGTTCCCTCCCTTTTCCCACTAAAATGAACCTACCTTCGCACTACAGAGGGTAGGACAGAATACAAAGAAGCCCTTCTACTCGCTAGAGATTTGCTACAGGCTGTGTGTGTTTATGCCACTGAAAACCACAGAGAAGCTTGGAGATATAAATAACACCTGTGCGTCTAGCTGTGGCTCATTTTCTACAACATGGTTGAGTGAAAGCTTTAAACTAGGCCTCAGGAGACGGGGTTCTACTTGCACCTCTACCACTTACTGGCATCACCACCTTGGACAAATCACTTATCCCCTGTGCCTGTTTCATCACCTGCAAAACAGAGAGAAAAGCACTCTGCCCACCTCTCAGAGTGGTGAGGCCAAAATCAGAAGATAGGTGAAGCACCCTGAAAACCACAAAGCAACACAAATGTGAGTATATTAATTCTATGTTAAGATGGAGTAGGGACTTGATACAACTTTGTAAAGACAGCAAAGATGTCAGACCTGTTTGTAGAAAACCCGGTTAACCACTGAGGCAGCTGAAGGAAACGTAGCTTTAAGCTAGCAACCCTCTTAATACACGTCCATTTTGAAACCTTTAGAAAGGGATAATTAAAATACAAAAGAAAATGCTTTCCACAACAGCCAAACTGGGGCTTAGTGAATATGTGATCATTCACAAAACATAGTAGAGGGGAAAAATGTATCCTTTAGGAAGGGATAACACAAGCTTTTCTGCTGCAAGCCTATTCTGAGTGGCTTTGGGTCTCCTGTCAAAATAACCCGTAAGCACCAAAGAACGCTAGGCAAGAAAGAGATGGATGCCACTGTGACCACGCCTAACCACGCCCCTAGAAAACCCAAACAAAAAGTAATCCAAAGCTTCTGGGGAGGAAAATGGAGACACTCTGTTTCATAATTAGAGAGGTAGTTCAATAACTAAAGGTGAGACTCAGCAGAAAAAAGCGAGGGCACCGAGGGGGCCGTAGGGGAACTCCTGGCTCCTACCCGGGCCTCCGTCCTGCCCACTGCTGAACCCATTCTAGGCACCAGCCAGGAGCATCCAGGGAGCTTCGGAAGAGACAGACTCACAATCCAGTTTCGACGTCCAGCCTCTTTCCCCCCATCCTTCTTACCTCACCTCTCGTGTCTTGAGGCTCCATCTTTGGTCCTATCCTGGGTCCTAGTCTCCGCGGCCTAACTCTTCCAGGGCATGGATTTCTGCTCCCTTCTGGCCACACCCTCTGCTCCTGATCTTCACCAGCTCATGCCTGAGGCCCACTTCCACCTGCCTTGACTGCCACCCCAGCCTGCCCCCGAAGCCAAGAACCCCATCTGCCCTTCCCTTCTGTGCTACTCCGAACTGCTAGATGCTGCATCTGACCACACGTCTGGAACCTATTTTCTGCCCAACCTGGTCCTGACTGAAATCTGAGCACGGCGCTTGTTCTGTTTAGGCAGACCCTGAAATCTTCATGTTTTTCCTGAGTCTCTTCAGCTTGAATACCCACCCAATTTCTAGAAGAGGCCGTGCCTCTTCCGAATGTAGAAGGTCAACTGTTATCAGCATCACTGGCCAGCCTGTCGTAGTCCAACCTTCACCTCTTGGTGGAGGGGAAGAGAGAGTGATAAACCACTGCTATTACTGACCCCTGGGAGCAAGAAGTCACGTTCTGAGGACACTTACAAGTCCAGCGCACTGGAATGCCTAGGTACGTACGAATAAAGTCAAGCGAGTGAGAATGTGGGCGTCTGAACCTCATTGATTCAAAAGGCACAGAGCTGTTTGGATGAGCTTGAACGGGAGCATGTTTACCTTGTGAGCAGCTTTCCCCCTGGGTACTGATGAGCGCAGGCTTCTGGGCCAATGTGCCCCAATGCTGAGGCTTCCCCGGCAACACCCCGAGTCCAAGATAACCCGGATAGAGCTCTGGAAACCACTCCAGCCCCAGGGAGCTGGATAGGGTCTTTCTGTCGGTGGCACCGATCTGACCTGTGAAGGGGCTTTTAAAAGAGTGATGATGGGTTGAATGTGCAGAATGCTGGCCCCTAGGGTGCGATGCTGGCGGCCGACAGCCCGACGTGGGTGTCAGAGAAGCTTGCCCCTCACTCTTCGTCAATGCCTTCATAGCAGGGACTTGTTTACGGCTGCAGGCTTCTGCCTTCTCTTCTTGGAGGAATTTCATAGCCAGAGAGGCAAGACTTTGATTACGTGACTGTGATACAGAGAGAAGCTCACTGCAATTTGTCCCCGTTGGCGTAAGCAACTCTAAATCAGGGCCTTCACCTCGAGATTTCCTCTCCATGACTGAATCATCGCTCACGGCAGCCCATTCCTGCATTTCTGTTGCAAATGCACTTTTCTCTGCATTTCCTTGGCTCCCACATGCCTCTGCTCCAAGGTCAAGTCCTTTTCCCTGGTTCTCCTTGACCTGGATTTTATCTAACGGGCTAACCTTAAAAGCTGCAATTTGTGATTCTGTGTTCTTTTCCCAATTCCCAGAGTCTCTGGTAGAGACTCCCAAGAGGTGATCCCCGGCCTTGGAATCCCTCTCACTGCTTGATGATATGCTTACCCTTTTAATCCCGGAATTGAGATTCGAGGGAGAACTGTGATAATCGCCCAGAGGCATATCTAGTAATTTTATGAGAAGGTTCTGTCTTGGGGCATCCACTCTGTCCAATCTTAAATCAGCAGAAGTGGCTTGTACATCATTAGGGAAAGCCGAAGAATATTTCCTATCTTGATTTGACAGAGAAGGTTCCATTGGGCCAAGAGCTAAAGAAGCTTCAGTTTCTGAAGGGTTATTTCTACTTTCCCCTGATTTAGACAAATCTTCAGCAAGCTCTTTTTTAGGAGTGGTGTTTTCTGATGCAGAAAACTGAGCTGTAGTTTCTCCCTGGAAAGTAACCTTCGGTTCAGTGTTTTTTAGCATTTTGAGGGAGGGTTGAATTTGATTCTTGAAGTCTTTGTCAGCCTTTGTATTACTTGTTTTTTCCAAACCAACAGTTAGTTGTGGAGAGGACTTAACTGTCTGTTGTTCTGATCTGTCCCCTTTCAGTTCAGGATTTCTTTTCTTACTATCTGTCCCTAACCCTTTCTCTTTTGCTTTAACTGAGTCTCTGATTGGCCCTTTGATTTTTTTAGCACGTGGGAGTGTAGCCGGCTTAGACTGACAAACAGCAGGCACAGCTGGTCCTATCATCTTACAGTACGGCAAATGGGATTTTAATCGTTTAAATGGCTTCTTACAGTAAGGACACACTTCCATTCTGGGTGGAATAGCACTCTCCTATTCCTGAAAAAGAGAAATGTGAGGTTACGGGGAGCACACAATCCATAGAGTAAATACTAATAATTTATTTAGGTGTTGTACCTTTTAAATTCATTTGAAAGAAGCTAGGTTGAAGGACGTTTTAAAAAATTTCTTTTGACTCATCCTTTTTCTTCCATAGGTAGAAAACAGACATAGTTGGATTTTAAGATCAATATTCCTGGCTCCATTTCTGCTTGGTATTTCACACTCCTTAAAGTCTCTTAGGAATCAGTCATTACAAAAGACAACCAAAGAGGTTTTTCAACATCCCTAACTAGGAGGTGAGCCAGACCAAAAAACTTAAGTCTAGTGAATTAATGCTTAGTGGAAGGAAAAGATGTCCAGAATGCCAAACAGATAAAATGCCAATGCCAATAAAGTGTTTGCTATTTAACACTGCAGCAAGTCAAATGGATAGCACATGAGTATAAAGAAACTGTTATAAACCCTTAAACACATCATTCAAGGGAAGAATGGTGAAGAATAAAAAACTCAGGCTGGGATTCCAAGGTGGCTTAGACTAGTATTTCCACAGTGATATACAGAAGATCCACTGGGGCAAGAAGAAAATATTAGAGCTTCTATTGTCCAAGCATGAAAAACGAAATGCTACTGACATTTAACGCATTAGTAATAAGCATATATACATACATATATATAGAAGTACAGCGAATGCACAAATAATACATAAGTGGAGGTGACATGGTCCCCCATTTTTTACTTGCAGTATGTAGTACAATGGATTAATGTCGAATTTGTTTAGTTTGACACTTTTGTGAAATTTATGCCACACAAAAACATTTAAAAAAACTTACACCATGTACCACTGGTGCCTCTATTACTCTCTCCAGTCAGGAAAAGGAAGTATTTCATTCCAAAGCTCAGATGAGTTAATTCTGTTTATATTTCTTATTCTATCAAGTTCCAGAGAGCAGGGAACGGGTGGACCCTGTGCACAGCTGTATTCTCAGAACCGAGCACTGGGCCTGGCCCTGGCCAATCCATCAGAGCAACTGACCCACCTTATCCTACATGAAGTCAGGCAAAAACACACAAACAAAAAAACCCACAAAAAACAAAACAAGGGCTTCCCTGGTGGCGCAGTGGTTGGGAGTCCGCCTGCTGATGCGGGGGACGCGGGTTTGTGCCCCGGTCCGGGAAGATCCCACATGCCGCAGAGCGGCTGGGCCCATGAGCCATGGCTGCTGGGCCTGCGCGTCCGGAGCCTGTGCTCCGCGGCAGGAGAGGCCACTGCAGTGAGAGGCCCGCGTACCGCAAAAAAACAAACAAACAAAAAAACCAAAACTGTTTTCTGCCAATAGACTTTACAGCAACTATTCTTACCTTGGAGGTACCCCTTTCACAATATAATAAAAGTTAGGGACTGTTTATTTACAAAAATACACACAACGGAAGCCAGTCCAAGGGCCTTAGGCTAACGACTTTAAAAGAGACCTGTTAGAGGCACGTGCTTCCACACCGTGCTATCCTCACACTTAATCCTACTGAGATCTTTCCTGCACCCTTGAACAGTAACGTCTCACCATGGATGCCTTAATGTTACCGAGTTCAAGCTCATCCGCTCACCGCAGGACAGGCCAATAAACCGAGAGATGAGTTCTAGGGGCGAGGACTAGGGAATTTGTTTGGAAAGCTGCGGCAGACTGAGATGGGGCACTCGCGTCCCAAAGAACCATCTTGCCTGAGTTAGAATTCAGGCATCCTTTATACTAAAAGGGAAGGGAGTAAAGCCAAACATTTCCTAGTTCCCATCAGCCTCCGGAGGGAGTATGCTATTTTCTTCCTTCCTGCAGTGATTCACAGGTGGGCTCGTCAGGCTGTTTCCTCTGAGCTAAACACAGGTATTTTAGCTTCATGCTCATGACCTGGGAGGCAGTGTTCCCAGAGATGGGCTATTAGGTGTAATTTAAGCTTACAGGCAACATCCCTTTAGTGATTAACTTGTAACAGAATACAAAGGTTCTTCCCTATTAACTGCTTTCTTACCAAAGCTTTTCTAGAAAGATGCTGATTTTGCGGTTGTTTCTCCTGGTTCTGCATGCCTCGCTCTCCGTTCTCTAGTTGCGATTTTAATGTCGGCCTCTGAAAAACACAATTAGGGAAGTCACTCGACAGCACATACAATGAATAAATGTGGCAAAGTGCTTGGGCAAATTCAAATAACCGAGTCACCTGTAGGGCAGTGCTACCTCGGTGTTCCAGAAAGCAGACTTGACCACCCTCCTGGGCACAGGGCGGACCTCAAAGTTAGGCTAATCTTCGCCCGCCGCTCCTGCGCTCTCCAGCGGACTTCCCCGCCCCCAGCAGTACTATCTGGCGTACCCTCCTGCCCGTAACGTTTTCAGGAAAGCAGTCCTGCTGCTTCCTGGTTGGGGCCTCCCCGCAGCCCCCCAGCCCCAGGCGCCGGAGCCGCTGGGACGCCTAAGGGGGCGGAATCTTCGGCTTCAGGAAGCCCTCCCCCCACTCTCCTCTTGTCGCCACATTCGTCCCCAGACCTACGGCGGAGGCCCTAGGAAACATCCCCGCCCGTGGGAACCCTCCCCACGACAGCGCCTCACCTCGCAAGACACATAAGACCACGAAGCCCCGCGACAGGCCCGCCCCCCAGCGCAGTCCACGCGCCGCTTCCCAACTCTCAGTCTTGGGACCCGGGGCAGGCCGTCCGCAACACTGCCTGATGCTTCTCAGCTATTTTTAAAAAATTGTGACCTCACAGGGATTTAACTCAAATACTTGTAACATATTATTCTGATATACTTTAATTTAATTTAAGCCTGGCTTGACTCTTAAGCTATCCCCACTCGGCTGCGAACAGGCGAAAGCTCGGGCGACCTCTAACGAGGTCCTCTCTCCCAGAAGCTCCTGGGCGCTCCGAGCCCTCCTTTTCCTGTGGGCGGGGTTACCGGTCGGCGCGGCCGGGGTCGTGTCACTGCGCAGCCGCGGGTGGGCGGTACCACGGCGGCTGCGACATGGGGGGGCGCGGAGCAGACGCCGGAAGTAGAGGTGGTACGGGTCCCACAGAGGGGTACTCACCGCCGGCCGCTTCCACCGGAGCCGCGGTGAGAGCCAAGGCCCCAGGGTGTGGGCGTGGCGGCCGCCGGAACCCAACACCCTCTGTTTTCTCTCTTCACGGAGCGGCGCCGCGTCGCTCGCCTCCATCAGCTAACATGAGCGAGCGCCTCCGCCCCAGGTGAGACCGCAGGGGACCCTCTTCCTTTCCAGCCCCTCGCCGGTTGCTGTGTCTTGGGGGTTGGAGCCGAGGGGGCGCGTGACGCGGGGTCCGAGCAAGCGTGGGCCCGGCAGGTCTCCATCTGGGTGTTTTGCAGTCCGGGGGAGGAGGGGAGCGGGATGCGCGGGTGATCGGGTACCTGGTCCCTGGGGGCGCTGAAGGAGTGACTTCCCAGGGCCCAGGTTTCTCTCGACCCCATCTTTTCCCCCCATCTTTCCCTATTTGGAATGAAGTCTGATCGGTCCCGGAAGAGAGACGATGGCCCTAAAGCTTCCCTGTCCTAAATTTAGGAAGGTAGGGGGATGGGAGGAATGTCTGATCTTCGAGAGGAGCCCCTAGGGCGTCTGTGAGAGGACGGGGCGGGGAGCTGGTCTCCCCAAGGTCAGAAAGAAGGCTTGGGCTTAACCCCGCAGCAGGAAAGGGTTAGGTTAGACCGAAGAACTTGTGTCCTGGGCGGTTGTGAACACAGAAGGGCCGAGGACCAAACTGGCTTGTGGATCCTCTCTCGGCTGTAGCATTAAGAACAGGCAGGATTCTAAACTGTTTGAATGCGGAGCCGTTTGACTCGGAAGGCGGGAGGTAGGATTCTGTCGTGATGCACTACTTTTTCTCCGAGCCTAGGCCCGGGTCTTAATTTAGGGGGTGTTATGATTCCTTGACACGGACTGAGGACAATCCGGACCAAGCTGCGATTTTTCTTTTTCTTTTTTTCCCCCTTATTTCCCCTTGTAAACAGGTGGGGAGGAGAAAGTTGAGATTGTACCCCAGAATGAAGAGGATCGGCTTTATTCGAAATTAGAAAAATCCCTCATCGTGGAGTTTGAACTGAGAACTGTAGATCAGCAAGTTCAATCTTTCATATTTGTGATGAAAAAAGATTTAGAGAGCTCAGTGGGTCTTTCGAGGTTCACCGCTCTTTTCCTTTATTCTGTAAAATCTCAGTGAGGCTTAAGTGAATAAGATAGGATTGCCTTGGTAGATTATGCTGGATCTTTTCTTGTCTTTCTGTGTTTCCATTGGCTTTGAATGTAATTGACAGTCTTTCCACAAGGACCCTACTCTGGAGCATGGTAAATTCATGGCATTGAGATTCTCGGAAGCACCCTGAAGTTATTTGGGCCAATAGCGAAAATCTAGGGTTCTCCAAACTTCTGCATATTGACTTGGGTCATGCAGTGAGTGGGGCATAAAGCCTCTACTTGTATATTAAAGAAGAGTGGACTAAATTTGAAATTAGGGGCCATGTGTACCAACTTGCTACTGGAATTAGTCACAGGATCCTTAGGTACAGTAAGCCTGATCTAACTGCCATTTTTTTACTTCCCAAACCCAGTTTGTACTTCCAGTGGTCCCTTGGGATGTCTCACATATCTGAAAAAGTCGAAATATTTCTTAGAAAAATATTTCTTTTATTCTGTGCTATACACGGGTAATCTGAATGTGTTTATACTAGTAACAGATTCTTTTTATCTAATTCACACAATCTCAACATGGTAACTTCATTACTATAAAAGAAGTCGTTTGATTTGGCAGAGGTTTCTCTGCACCCGTGTGTCGTGGAGTATGATGGACCAGCTCTAGCTGTCTTAGCATCTCCAAGTCAGTTCTGGTCTCTGGATCTGTTTCCTCAACTTTAAGATGAAGGGTTGGTCTAAGACGGTGGTTTTTCAAACTGCAAGAGGGGTGGGTTTGTGGGAGGGAGTCTTCGACTTTAAAACAGATCCTTTATCTCTTATGGAAATAGAGGGGTTTTTTTTTTTTGGTAGGATGAAAGAGTTCTGTTACTTTTTTAAAAAAAAATTGAAAACCACTAGTCTCTGTACCCTAGGATTTCTTCTATGCTTGGTCTCTAGGAGATGACAGGAAGATTGGAGAGAAGTGAAATGAGGAAAAGTGATGTATTTCTGCCATCCTTAGAAGTAACAGGTGCTAAACAATAATCTGTAACTAGATGGCTAGGGAGAATGTAATCAGTTATAGGGTGGCTGCTCAAATTATAACGTGGTCTATGGCATTAATGTTAAAAGTTACAATCTGACTGATTGTGTGGATGGGGTTAAGCATGAAGCTGTAGTTTTGACAGTTATTAATAATGTTGTTGAAAGAGACATGTTTCAAGGATGAAATCTGCACAGAGCTTAGAGAAAGGAGAATGAAGAACAGGTAGGGCTCATCCTTAATCCAGTGCCGTGCAAAGGAGAGGACTCCCAGGGGGCCAAAGAGATGATTCGGGTACCTGGAGAAATCAACTGATTATGAGGCAGGGATATTTCATGAGACTCTCCCAGAGTTTAATTGAAAACTTCAAAACCAGCCTATCCTCTTGACGTTGATAGTCTTGTCGCTAGAAAGATGTATCTTATCCCCCATTATAAAAGAGGAAATTGGAAAGTTTGGGTCAGGCT
Organism: Mesoplodon bidens; assembly: GCF_964165515.1. NCBI lineage: Eukaryota > Metazoa > Chordata > Mammalia > Artiodactyla > Ziphiidae > Mesoplodon > Mesoplodon bidens. The sequence continues at coordinate 37,458,290 of NC_138179.1, read as the reverse complement.
CATGAGTTTGGTTGGAGTGACTCAGCAGCCCAGGCACAATCAGCTGTTGGCATGCTGATAAAGGAGGAGTTTGGGGACCAACACGCTGTCGTCAAACGAGTTCCTCTTTGCGCGTGCTCTGTAAGTGGTCATCTTAGAGCGAACGTAGCAATTTCTTGGTCCAACTACCACATCCATTTATGATGATTAAAACCTGATATTTATCTAGTTTTTAACCTCCAGTACTTCAGGATAAGATCTAACCCCCTGAGAGAAAGATAAGGAGATCTTCTTTCATAAGCAACTGAGTCTCAGAATGAGGTAAATGGTGTAGCCCTCTGCAAGTTGGTTAATGCTTTATCAGAACCGCACACCCGTTCTTTATCATTCCAAGCCTAAACTGGATCCATGCTCGTTCATTAATAATGTTAGATGTCTTCACAAGTACAGAGGATCGAGCTCGGGGTGATAACTTAAAGTTTCTCCGATGTCCAGACCTCAACTCAGCCTTAGGGTTAAGGGCCTACCACAGTAAGCCACCCTACTCACATAGAAAGTATAACTGTATAGAAGATACTGTATGATCAAATTCAGTACTTTCCAAAAAGCTCTTTTACCCTCTAGCTATAGAAACTTGAACTCTGAAGAGTTTTCATTATAATAGATTGTGCTGCTTTGTATAAATTGGCCTCTAGCCAGCACTGCCCAGTAGAATTTTCTACAGTGGTAGGAACATCCTATATCTGTGCGGTCCCATACAGTCGCCACTAGCTATGGGTGGCCACTGAACACTGGAAGTGTAGCCAGCGTGATCAAGGGACTGGGTTTCAAATTTTATTTAATCTTAATTAATTCAACTTAACAAATATGTCTCGTGGCTACTGTATTGGACACCACAGTTCCATGTAATTTGACTTAAAATTATACCTCCTTTAATTTATTTCTGATTTCTAACTGGGGTTTGGAAGTCCTGATAGCACTTGATTCTTGCATAGAAAACATACAAATTTTGTCTTTCTTGTACATCTCAGAACACTTGACTGAGAAATATGCGTGATTTTTCTTGAAACCTGGACATTTTAAGTGGCTGGTGCTACAATCTCACAGTAACAATCTGGTCACAGTAACAACCTGGTGAAGTAACTTCTCGTAATACCAGGTGGTGTAGCCAGAATCATCAAGTTAATGTGTCCAGGAGCAGCCTTTCCAGTGATTGTCCAGAAAGGTAATTTAATATGTTAGAGGGCAGAGAGGTTTTGTGTTAATGTGATAATTGGGGAAAAATCAGGGATGAAAGAAAATGAAAGATTAGAGGGCAGAGAGGTTTTGTGTTAATGTGATAATTGGGGGAAAATCAGGGATGAAAGAAAATGAAAGATTAGAGGCTACCAGAACCTCTATGCTCTTCCTGTGTAGCACCATTTTTATAAGGATTTTAAGTGTAAATAGGCAAAGGCAGTCACTCCCGTCTTAGGTGTTGTCATACGGACAGGAGTAAAATTAGGTAACTTGGAATCGTAACTTCAGGAAATGTAGGAAAAGGTCACATTAATTAGGTGGAGTTTGAGAGCTTAGTCCGGAACGTCTTCCTGATCTTATTTGTTCCCAGCAGGCATTTCACATTGTCAGGCTTTTTTTTTAGAAATGAGTTTTACTAATTTAAGCTCGACCATACTGCTGCTCTTTTATATTTTTGGTCTTCGTGCCTGGCGACGGTGTACTTCTAACTTTTTTTTTTTAACCTATTGGGATATCATATGATGATTTATCTTTTTTCAGGCAAGAGGGCAAATTTATATGTTGTCATGGTTTACAGTTTGAAGTGTCCAGAAGGTCAATTGTTGATTTTTTTTTTTTTTCTCCTTGTGATTTAATTTCAGGAAAAGGAGAAGGAATGGCAGTGAAGAAGACCACCATCTCCCCCCACAGACCAAAAGGAGTAGTAGAAACCCTGTCTTTCACGATTCCTGGGACACAGAGGTAGGAAGTGTGGTCCAGAGTATCTGCTGTTTTCATTGCTTGAGCTAAATAACCCAGTTACTTCCGTGTAATTCAAATTTTTTTGAATAAAGAAAAGTGATCTTATTTGATTGCAGTGTTTTTAACCTCTTTTTTTTTTTTTTTTTTTTTTGAGTCATGGCCTTTTTGAGGAAGCTACACACCCTCTCCCCAGCAAAACAGCCTATACACACACCCCAGAATTTGTATGTTAGAAGTTTTATGGACCTTTGAAAGCCCATCTTTGAACCCCTATTTGGTATTTCAGAAGCCAGCTTATTGTCTAATCGTTTCTAAACATTAATTGTCCTTAAGACAAGTATATTTTGCTGCTTCCATGTCTCTTAAAGATAAGCTTTCCATGTTTTTAAGAGAAACCGTACAAGCATTCGGAATATATAACGTATGTGTATGCAAAGTCCTATTTTTAATTGTGTTTATGTTTTCATTATGTTGTTCTGAAAAGAGCACCTGTGGGAAGCAGAGTGGAGTGGGGTGAGAGGGGAAAGGGGAAAGTTCAAACTTTGGTTTCAACTTTGGTTTCCTGGGTGCTTCAGTATGCCTCCTGTGCACTTGAGCACCTGGTCTGCAGTGGGGCAAGGAAGCTGACACTGAAAGAATGCTGCTATTAAATTATGCACCTAAAGATTTGACCCTTAACAGTTGTCACCCTAAGAGAGAAACTCCTCAGTGGCAAAGATTCCTAAGCCCTAGCCTCATCACTTAAAGTAGAATTCCATAGATCACAGTTCTTCCACAGCCAAAGTAATTTGTACTTTAATTAGTTCTCAGTAATAGGATTTGACCTATATCCAGTCTTTACCAGAAATCCAAAGTAATTCCCTCACGGAGAAAAAAATCAGTAACTGTCACGTAGGTAATACTCATTCAGGAGCAGTTGATGCACCAGTGCAGACTAGATCCTTTTATGTGGAGACTTAAATTTCTATAGCTTTTATCCCCCCCTTTTAAATCTTCCTATCACCTTTTTTTTCTTTGGGTTTTTTTTTTTCTCCCTTAAGATTAACAGAAAAGTAATTGAGCTTTTGGTTAAACTAGGGAATCTCTTTTTTCTTTGGAAGAAAACCAAAGATTAGAGGCTACCATGAACATCTAATGATAAAACTAACAGAATTGAGTCTCCGTTATTCTTTTGAGTTATAAGACTATTCATTAAAAAGACTATGTGGTGATTACTTTCACAGTATCACCCTGAATATTTCTTCTTCTTTTTTTCTTTTTTTTTTTTTTGCGGTATGCGGGCCTCTCACTGTTGTAGCCTCTCCCGTTGCGGAGCACAGGCTCCAGACGTGCAGGCCCAGTGGCCATGGCTTACGGGCCCAGCTGCTCCGCAGCATGTGGGATCCTCCCGGACCGGGGCACGAACCCGTGTCCCCTGCATCGGCAGGCGGACTCTCAACCACTGTGCCACCAGGGAAGCCCCTGAATATTTCTTTACTTGTGTCTGTACGTCAGTCCTGCTATATGATGTTTGCATTAGTTCAAATGTACAGTAGATCTTTTTTGTATTGATCTTTTTCCCCTATATGTACGATCTTTTTCCCCTATATGTACAATTTTGATGTTTGAGAACAGGAGTATAAATTGTCATTTTTAAAAAAATCAAACATTTCTGATCTCTTATTTTGAGTAATACTCCTTAGTATTACAGTTTTGGTTTTTGTTTTGTTTTGTTTTGTTTTTTGCGGTACACGGGCCTCTCACTGTTGTGGCCTCTCCCGTTGCGGAGCACAGGCTCCGGACACGCAGGCCCAGCGGCCATGGCTCACGGGCCCAGCAGCTCCGCGGCATGTGGGATCTTCCCGGACCGGGGCACGAACCCGCGTCCCCTGCATCGGCAGGCGTACTCTCAACCACTGCGCCACCAGGGAAGCCCTTGGTTTGTTTTAATTGCTGTTTGTAGGGAATGACCTTCACTCCCTAATACCTTTCTTCTTCTCACAGAAGAAAACAGTGTATTGTTATTCAACTTGTGGGTTCACATGTCTGGTTCTTACTTGTCCAAAGAAATTCAGTGGTTAAACCACTCTGTAATCATTAGTCTGAAGGATGGACTGGATTGCCCTTATGATAAGTAACAGTCAATACAGGTACTTTTTACCTGTTGTGGTAATCTGAACTCACCAGTAGATCCCTCACGGGCAGTCACAACCCCCTGACCCTCCATTTCAGCACATTTACCGGCGTCTGGTGCTGTCGAGTAATGAGTCTTTTTTTTTAAAATTAATTTTTATTGGAGTATAGTTCATTTACAATGTTGTGTTAGTTTCTGCTATACAGCAAAGTGATTCAGTTGTACATACACATATATCTACTTTTTAAAAATTCTGTTCCCATATAGGTCATTAGAGTATTGAGTAGAGTTCCCTGTGCTATACAGTAGATTCTTATTAGCTATCCCTTTTATATATAGTAGTGTGTTTATGTCAGCCCCAGTCTCCCAATTTATCCCTCCCCCTCCCCTCGAGTCATGAGTCTGAGTGAACCCAGGGAGAACTAGAGCAGCAAAGGGCAGGAGAAAACTTTAAAATGGAAAGTTAAGTACTGAATAATTGAATCGTGACCACTGGAGTAGGTCATTATGTTTATAGCATAAAAATATCCAGTTTAGCGACATTTGGCTGCTTGTTGACAATTGTGTATAAAGGGGGAAATAATAAAACATGTCATTACTAGTGGATTCTTAATTTTATTAATTTACATGACAAAGTGTATTGTTAATGAAAACGGTATCTTTTAATTCTAAGGTAGGGCCAACGGGGTAAGTTTCCTTAAGAGACTAAGTTAAGAGGAGCCATTTCCTGTGTCTTCATTTATTTATTTTATTATTTTTTCATTTCATTTATTTATTTATTTATTTTTGGCTGTGTTGGGTCTTCGTTGCTGTGCGTGGGCTTTCTCTAGTTGTGGTGAGCGAGGGCCACTCTTCGTTGTGGTGTGCAGGCTTCTCATTGCAGGGGCTTGTCTTGTTGCGGAGCACGGGCTCTAGGTGCACGGGCCTCAGTAGTTGCAGCACGCAGGCTCAGTAGTTGTGGCTCGCAGGCTGTAGAGCGCAGGCTCAATAGTTGTGGCGCACGGGCTTAGTTGCTCCACAGCATGTGGGATCTTCCCGGACCAGGGCTCAAACCCGTGTCCCCTGCATTGGCAGGCGGATTCTTAACCACTGCGCCACCAGGCAAGCCCCTCCTATGTCTTTCTTGAGATACTTAAGTTTAGAATTTTTTTCTTGTAACATAAAGAACTTTCATTTGGAAGTTTGTTTTCATTGTAAGAGAGATTTAAAACTGTTATTTATAATTAATTTCCAGAACTCACCTTTTTCTCCTAAATGTGATAACGTTGGCAAGTACTGGGAAATAAGACACGAGGTGTTTGAATTATCTCAAACTGTGCCACAAGTAAGTCATGTTTATCTGTAAAATGGAGATAGTATGGGCCTCTTTTTTCCCTAGATTCTAGGAAGCTGAAGAATGTGAACTGAAGAATGTGAACCGACTTGCCAGATTAGTTATGTAAAGAGAAACTTTGAATCTACTTGTACATTTTCTTCCTGTCAGTTTGGTGGTTATTATGATCTCTGCTTTTCAGATGGAAAAATTGGGGCACAGAACAATAAAGTCCCTTCCCCAAAGATACATAGCTGGTGAGAGGCAGACTGGGGAGCCCCAGAATCTGAGTGTGAGCTGCGGGCTCCTGCCCACGGTGTGTGCGGCCTCCCAGAAGACAGATCGGAAGCTCTGAGGGACTTTGCTACATATACCCAGGGCCACTAGGTTCTAGACTTCTCTTGAATCATAGGAACAGAGAAGAATAATTTTCCTCCCTCTGTCTTTTAGCTGGAAAATATTTTTCTGAGTAAATGCTATGACATGGTATTAGCTAGAAAGCAGTTTTAGATTTCTAGCTACAAAAAGTAAGGAAATTGGGGTCTAGTGGTTTTTTTCAAAACTTGAATCTGTGTTTGCATTGAAGATCTTGAATTTTAACTCCAGTGACTTAGATTTAATGCCTTGTGAGCCTTAGGATACTGGTTTTTAAATTGAGATATAATTTACAGTTTTTTTTGTTTGTTTTTTTTCTTTTGCGGTACGTGGGCCTCTCACTGTTGTGGCCCCTCCCGCCACGGAGCACAGGCTCCGGACGTGCAGGCTCAGCGGCCATGGCTTACGGGCTCAGCCGCTCCGCGGCAAGTGGGACCCTCCCAGACCGGAGCACGAATCCGCGTCCCCTGCATCGGCAGGCGGACTCTCAACCACTGCGCCACCAGGGAAACCCTAAAAAAGTTTTTTGAAAGGCATTCTAGATGATTCCTGGTAGTTAACGTCTAAGGCAGTTTCGTTTTTCTCTCTGGTGAGCAAGCAGTGAAGTGATTTGTCACTCTGCATCTTCCTGTTGGGTCCTTTACAAAGGTAGCTCCATTCCCTGACCTCAGACAGTTATTGGATGGGTAAAAACTAGCTAGATTTAACTTATTTAAACGCATTTTCTTAGGCTGGCCGTTTTGGTTTGAATTGTAGCTTCACTTGTAGGAATAATGCTCTTTATTTTCAGCTTGAATATCTTTATCTACAAATTACATTAGACACTTCCAGTAAATCTGGCTTCTGGTATGCAGGTATATGCCTTATAAGAAGTACTGCTGCCTGAGTGAACAAAAGCAGTACCTTTTTAAAATACAAAAACCCCAACTTTTAAAAAATACCTTTAACTTACCAAGACTGTTTTGATTTTTTAGATCACTATGAAGTAACAGCAAGTAGAGAGCGAGAAGATGTGGAAATGAAACAGAGATGGCTTAATTGGAACAGTCTCTGTCTTTTTTCGTGTGGCTACTAGAAGGGAAAATCTTCGATGGCATAACTCTAAAATCCCAAGGGTATTCTTAGTTGGAGTGTAGATGCATGTCAGATAAAAACATTACAGAACCAGGGGAATCCATGTATCATTAAAATTAGGATTCTATAAATCCATTTGTTTTAACTGATAAGAATTGGCAGTATGTTAGGTGATTTTTTTTTTTTAAGCACTGAATTTAGATGACCCTGGGAATATTTAAAGAAGGTATTTTAACACTCTTTGTTTTTGCTCATTCTCATCATTAATCTGTCCTGGTAGTAGGACCAGCCTGACAGACAAAACTGTTTTGGCAGATTCTGGGGTAAGGTGTTAAGGTTGTGTGTTTAAAACCCTGTAGCAAATTAACTATTAAATTAACTTCTCAAAAGATCCATTCAAATGCAGGAACAGTCCTTTCAAAAGTTAACCTATAGGGGTAAGACAGGAATAAAGACACAGACCTACTAGAGAATGGACTTGAGGATATGGGGAGGGGGAAGGGTAAGCTGTGACAAAGTGAAAGAGCGACATGGACATATATACACTACCAAACGTAAGGTAGATAGCTAGTGGGAAGCAGCCGCATAGCACAGGGAGATCAGCTCGGTGCTTTGTGACCGCCTGGAGGGGTGGGATAGGGAGGGTGGGAGGGAGACGCGAAAGGGAGGGGATATGGAAACATATGTATATGTATAACTGATTAAATTTGTTATAAAGCAAAAAAAAAAAAAACACAATCTACCAGCAGAGAACTGTAAATTAAACTGTGAAATATCTACATGATTAAATCATATACAGCCAATAAAAAGCATCTTATATAGAAAAAAAAAAAAGTTAACCTAATTTGTAGTGTCCGTCTTTAGAAACTTTGCTCACAGTTCAAGTCCTTGAAATATTTGTAATATGTTGCATCAACTCACAGCAAGAAAAGCTACCCTAAGCAGTTTCATATAGAACCTGAAAGTTATCTGTTTAGTAATGAGAATACATACATGTTTTTAGGCAGAAACTTCAAACAGATGACGTGGTCCAATTTTTTTTTTTTTTTTCCGGTACGCGGGCCTCTCACTGCTGTGGCCTCTCCCGTTGTGGAGCACAGGCTCCGGATGCACAGGCTCAGCGGCCACGGCTCACGGGCCCAGCCGCTCCGCGGCATGTGGGATCTTCCCGGACCGGGGCACGAACCCGTGTCCCCTGCATCGGCAGGTGGACTCTCAACCACTGTGCCACCAGGGAAGCCCGACGTGGTCCAACTTTATCTTGTAAGGATATGCCATTTACTCATTGACACAGAAAAGTGACCATCTGTATTTTCTTCCCTTGCATATTTAAAAAGTGGTTTTAATTAGCCCACTGAATGCATTTGGAGTCTTATGGTCTCACTGGTATTAGCAGACCTGGAGCTCTCTTAAATCACTGGGCACTTTGGAAGCACAGAGTTTTACATTAGAAGCTCTGATAGACTTGGCTAGGATCATCCCCTGCACTTAATTCAGATTCTGCAGTGGCCTTAGGGTGAACTTCATTCTGACTCCAGGGATGGAGTGTGTGATACAATGAGCAAGATTTCTTTTTTCGTTTGAGGCTCCCGTAAATTTAAAAGCACCACTGGATGGGGAGATGGATGTGAGGGGAAGCTGGGGCTTAAAAGAAAATAAAATACGTTGTTGATCTGCTTTTCTAACTTAACAGAAAGCATCCAGCTCTAGGTAATAAGTATACACATATACTCTGGCTCTCTTTTTAGGAAGCAGAGACTCAGTAACAATCCCACCTGGGGGACTTTCTAAAGGTTATTAGTAGAAAGTGTCTTTAGAGCTATTTTGTTTCTACCATGGGTATAAATGGGCTCTCTCTTAAACTGACTTCACACCCTGGGGAAATAAAATTCAGGGCAGGCCTAGCTGAGGAGTCAGGAGCTCTTTACCTCTGCTGTATGATTTGAGCCCTTTGGACTAAGAAAATGAACTTCAACTTGTCTGCCCTCTGCTCCATGATTTATATATATTCTTTCTTCTAAAGACAGTGCATGTTCTTCTGCCTTTATCTGCTCTACCTTCTCTCAAGGCTCCTGAAAGCTCTAATACTTCTCCCTTCTCTTCATCTCTGCCCCCCAAGCAATCTGATACAGAGAAGCTCCACTAAGCACGGGAAATACAATTTTTTCCATCTCGAGTTTTTTGGTTTTATAAGACAAAACGATTTACTTCTTCATACATCTTAAGGCTCTGATAGAGACTTAAAATTTGGTTTTATGCTTTTAGGGTTAAAAGGAAATAATGGTCTTTCCTTTATCCCACAAAGTTAGACCACTGATGGCTGACAGCGTTAAGACCCATTTCAGTAACTTTCAAACTTTTTGACCCGGTCCCACAGAAATGCCATATTTTGTTACCCAGTACGTACCAAATATACTTGTGCATCACTGAAGAGAAGTTTCACAGAACAATTACCCTTAGCACATTGCACTGCTTGCTTTTATTCTGCTGGTTTCTGCTTGTCCATCCGTAGATGGTGAGATATTCCCTAAAGCCCCTCGATAACGCCAAGACCGGTCTGAGTAGGATGAAAATAGGAACCAGTGCACCTTTGAAAGAGATGCATTGTTCTTACCTTTAATGACAGTAGGGTGTAATGTTTTATGTGTATTAAAATAACGTGTAAAGTGTGTTCACCCAGATTCCCAGGTTCTGTATAGGTTCTCCCTTCTTAGTCTAAAAGCATCATCGGCCTGCTGTCTGCTAGAGTCAGCTGAAGCAGTTTAGGGGTTCTTAAGCTGTCACGGGAGGCAAACAGCCTTCCTAAAATCTTACTGACAGTGTCAATGTTTTCTTTAAGTCTCAGTCTTGAAGCTACGAGTGACTGGAGACCTTACTCTCTTTTGTAGTAGCACTCTTTAGTTCTCTTACTCATGACTGTATTTTGCCCTCAAAAGAAGTATTTTTTGTAGAAGCTATAGAAAATAAAGTTTTTTTTTAAAAGTAGGAGGTCCAAATTCTAAATATTTTGGCATGTGTATCCTTCCAGAATATTTTTGGTGTACATATATGTATACATTAAAGAAAACACTTAAAAAACCAGTGGACCTACTATACGTTGTTTTGTAACCTATAAAAGAAATGTTAAAGATCTCTTTCTACCTTGGTGTATGTATATCTCTTATCCTCACTGTTACCAGCAGAATAGAATTTCATCGTTATGGATTATAATTCATGTATTACACTTTATATACATATACCATAGTTTAACCAGTTTCCCTATTTTTAGTTTATTATTTTTTAAAATACGTTTATTTATTTATTTATTTATTTTACTTTTGGCTGCGTCGGGTCTTTGTTGCTGTGCGCGGGCTTTCTCTAGCTGCGGCGAGCAGGGGCTACTCTTCGTTGTGGTGCGCGGGCTTCTCACTGCGGTGGTTTCTCTTGTTGCGGAGCATGGGCTCTAGGCACACAGGCCTCAGTAGTTGCAGCACGCAGGCTCAGTAGTTGTGGCTCGCGGGCTCTAGAGCGCAGGCTCAGTGGTTGTGGCGCATGGACTTAGTTGCTCTGCGGCATGTGGGATCTTCCCAGACCAGGGCTCGAACCCATGTCCCCTGCATTGGCAGGCGGATTCTTAACCACTGCGCCACTAGGGAAGTCCCAGTTTTCCTATTTTTAGACATTTAGGTTGTTTCCCATTTTTAGCTATTGTAGACAGGGCTACACTAAACATTTTTATACGTGTCTTTAAAAATCTGAGTTACAGGGGCTTCCCTGGTGGCGCAGTGGTTGAGAATCTGCCTGCCAATGCAGGGGACACTGGTTCGAGCCCTGGTCTGGGAGGATCCCACATGCCGCAGAGCAACTGGGTCTGTGAGCCACAATTACTGAGCCTGCGCGTCTGGAGCCTGTGCTCTGCAACAAGAGAGGCCGTGATAGTGAGAGGCCCGCGCACCGCGATGAGGAGTGGCCCCCGCTTGCCACAACTAGAGAAAGCCCTCGCACAGAAACGAAGACCCAACACAGCCATAAATAAATAAATAAATAAAAATTAAAAAAAAAAAAATCTGAGTTACAAGATCCTTAAAATGGACTAGAAATTGCAGGTGTATTTGTCTCCCTCTCCTTTTTAACAGTTATTGTACAGCAATCTTTCTTAACCTGTTTATTTTAAAGAATTTTTATCTTTTCTCAGAATAGTGTCACCTTTGCTGTTACAGTGTGAAATCAATATAATTTGAGATGGAAACTTGAGTTACTAGAAACAGGTTCTAGTTCTTGCCTTAATTTTCAGACGGTACCTGTAACGAGAAACAGGAAAGAAAACAGACTGAGAGGAGACAGAGTGCTCTGTGTGGTGGGCCTCCTACCCAGTGTGGTGACTTGCTCGTCACCCGAGTAGCGGCCTCACCGGCTGTGCCAGCGGCAGTTCTAGCTGATTTCTGCGCTAGGTTAGGGGAGACTTTTATGGAACACAACTTTTGTTTTTGAATTGGCTTTCACTTAAGTCTTTATTGCTGCTGATACAGAGAAGCTCCACTAAGCAGGGGAAATACAATTTTTTCCGTCTGGAGTTTTTTCGTTTTATAAGACAAAATGATTTACTTCTTCATATATCTTAAGGCTCTGATAGAGACTTAAAATTTGGTTTTATGCTTTTAGGGTTAAAAGGAAATAATGGTCCTTTCCATAACCTTAATAATGGTTAACCCTGCCATCTGACCTTATTCAGCCCATTATAATACTTTCATCAGTTTTTTTTTTTTTAAAAGAAGATAGATAGGTTGTCTCCTACTACCTGCGGGCAGTGGGCTAAGTCAGCTGTTAAGTGTAAGTGCCTCCAAATGACCTATGGACCGTGATAATTCTTGGTTCAAGTGTTAAGACTGGATGCCTTTCGTGAACATTGCTTTCTTTGCCATTTTAGATAAGTTTATTTATGTACATACTGTTAGGTATAACTTTTGATCAAAAAATGGATAGAACTAGTATTTTAAAAATCACTTTTAAAGTATCTATCTGGAAACAACATTTTATTTATACATTTACTTTTATAATGAAAATAGATAATAACCACATTGCAAAAAGTTGCAGTAAAGGGTAGAAAAAATCACCAACTATAATCCCTCCATTGTAACGTAACTACTATGATCTGCTTCTTGCCAGTCTTTTTCCTTACATGTAGATTTCACACAGTCGTAAGCAGGCATTTCAAAACCAGTGTTTTTGTATAAGGGAATATAGATTTAGAAGTATCAAAGGGTAAAATTTTTTAAAGTTATACACCAGATCATTAACCTCTAGAATTCTAAATGTCTCAGCATCGATTCCTTCGAGCACAATATTGTGTTGAGTTGTAGATAGAGAAGTGTGCCGTTAATCAAGTTATTGGGGTTGCCATTTATTAGAAATAGTCAAATACTGTAATTCGGAAAAGGATCCATCCTTACCATTGCCTTCCCTTTGAAGGTCCTAGCATCGGAAGGAAGATTTCTGAGAATGACTCTTACCAGGGAACTCTGAGTAGCTTCTTCAAGATGACTAAGACACCAAGTAACATGAGGGATATTAAACAGAAAATTAGGCACATGTGTGCACGTATGCACATGCATACACATACCGAACTGCAAAAATGCTAATATAACTCTACAAGAAGTATATTCAAGTCTTTCAGGATAGTACAAACTACTAGGTATAAAATAAGCTACAAGGATATACTGTTCAACACAGGGAGGGTAGCCAATATGTTATAATAACTATAGATGAGATATAACCTTTAGAAATTGTGAATCAGTATATTGCACACCTGTAACTTATATTGTACGGCAACTATACTTCAATTAAAAAAAAAGTCTTTCAGAATATGTGTTCTGCCTTCAGAGAATACAGTTTTGTGCCCATGATAACCACAAAGCTGTCAGAATTCTCACTTGTGCCCAGAAGCCACCTTACTCATTACGAGGACACCTGTTTCATACCCTGTACCAATGACTGATGCTTCCCTTTGGAGGCTGAGAACTCCCGTCTGTGATTATTGCAAATGATTGGAACGCGTGGTAAAAGCAAGCAGGGAAGATGCTTCAAGGAATTAAGATGTAGTGGAAGGGATTTGCGGTCGGAGGGGCCGTGCTGGAGTCCGGACCCTGCCTCTTCCTGGTGGCGGGGGGGTGTTGGGTCATCACCCCACTCGATTTCACGGGGTAGGTGTGCGGACGGAACGAAATACCTTAGTGAATATGCCTCGTCAACTCTAAAACCCAGTGTATGTTTTCATGCTGATCCTCCTCAAACTGAATAGGAAAAACAGTCCTAAAGAGGGTATTTGAAGTTAAACCCCCGTTAAGCTCCTAAGACCCCGAACAGCCTAACCGTGATGCCGTGTCTTTTTCCCCCGTTCCAGTCTTCGAGCAGCGACAGTGGCGGGAGCAGCGGCAGCGGCAGCAGCATCAACAGCCCGGACCGCGCCAGCGGGCCGGAGAGCGGCTCAGGCCACCCCACCGCCCGGTCCAGCCCCCACGGCCCGCAGCCCGCGCCCGTGCCGTCCGCGCTGTGCCAAAGCCCGTACTTCCACATCAACCAGACCCTGAAGGAGGCCCACTTTCACAGCCTGCAGCACCGAGGACGGCCTCCCACATGATGTGGCGGCACTTTCTTGCCTTCTGTGAAGGGACCGCGCTGCGCAGATTGGATACTTCAACTTCACGATGTTTTAAAAAAAATTGCACAAAAAGATGCCTGTTGGCTTTTCAGTCTATATTTGAAATAACAGGTTAACAGGCCGTTGTTTACTTGTGGTTTTGCTGCACTATTGCGATTTCGAAGGGGCTTTGAAGCAGTTTTTTATAGGATTCTTTTGAGGGTGGGTATCAAATCCAGGGCAAGTCAACAGGAGGAGGAAATCTCATCTGCGTGTTGCACCCATAGTTTGTCCAAGTCAGACTGATTGATTTCCAGGTCTGTCACTTAGAAATTCTACTTTCTGTAAAAAGGCCTTTTCATTTTACGGGATCTTCAATTTTTTAAATTCAATAAACTAGTAAAGAGTATCTACTTTCCATGAAAAAACCTACGTTTTTTTCCAAAACATAGAAAGCTTGATTCAATCTTGCACTGAAATTAATTGCCATACTACCTCTTAGTATGTAGATGTCCTGTTGAAAGTACTCTGTCCTCTGTGACAGGAGAACCACCGGATTGCAGTCGGACTGTATGATAAAGTCAGCACCCGCCCTGGTAACCGTCCTCTCTGTTATATATTTGTATTTCCAGAGAGAAGGTCTCTCAGACCCTTGGATCCCCAGATAAACTTGTTACCGTTATTCCTCCAGAGCCTACATCTCAGACTTAGGAAACACTGCTCAGTTCGGACAGTCAAGGAATAACGTAAATGACTTTGTCTTATTCACAGACTTGTCCAGCAGCAGCTTGTGTGTGCTCTCTGATAATTCCGCCTTGTAGTGTCGAGAATTAAGGCGCTGGTGAAGGCTGACACAGTGTAAGCTCTCTGAACTGGAGTCTGAAGTCACACGTGTTGTGAAACTATTGGACAAGGATTCATTTTATGCTTAACCCCCAACGGGAACCAGGGGGCCCCATTCCACCACGGCAACTGGAAAGACTGGTGTGGCTTAGAAACAAATGAGCAGAGGCACTTCTAGAAGAAATAATGCAGGAGTATTTATTTAGAGAGATGGATTGTCCCGTGTCACTTGGTCACACTAGAGAGCCACCCAAGTTTGAACAGTGAGGGCGCAGACGAGTCTTCCTCCTCGGTGACAAGCTGTCTGAACAAGGAGCCAGCGTGCGTCGGGTCATCTGCTCGGGAGAGTGCCGGGGGGACAGCAGCCTGCCGCTGTACGTAGAGGAAAGTGCCTTAGCGTCTACTGGACCCCCGGCCTGCTCGCCCTGCACTCCGCTTGGGGTCCACACGGCACACACAGCAGATCTGAGAAGCACGGACAGCTCTAGAAGGGGACTCTGCTCTTAGTCCAGGTTGGGAAAGGACACGGGCAGAAGGAGATTGTAGTACGTGACGGAAGTAAAATCTGAAGCTGAGGACTGTAGGGAGAGGTAACGTGTACCTTCTCTCCATGGTTGGTTCCTCTTGTGCAGGTAGAGCTGGAAAGGTCAGTTACTTGAAGCAGAAGCGGAGAGTTGTGAGGGAAAGGTACAGCACAGGCCTGGGCTTACAGAGTGGGAGGCTTGTGCAAAAACTTTTTTTTTTTTTTTGGCTACCATCTCCCAAGTTTTAAAACCAGATGTTTGACGGAGGATTTTGGATCTTACTGGGTTTGATGGCAGGGAATATGGAAAGGATACCTGGCGAATATTTTGTCTAATCAGAAAGCAAACAAGGATTAAATGCTGGAAGGAGGCAAGCTGTTGGAGCTCTCAGACACATGCGTACACAACACACTTCAGAAATACCCAGGAGGACTCCCGCAGGCTTAACGGGTGGCAGCCTACTGAAACAAAACGTGTGTTAACAAGAACATGTAAACTTGAGAAAGCACATTTCCTTGTATTTCCCACCCGACTAAAAGAAATGAGAGGTGAAACCATCACTGGAACAAAGCAATTGTTTTTCCAAATAAGTACAGTCATAGTGCAGGGTTAGCAGTTAACTCTCTTACCCTATTAAACACAAGAAGTATTCTCCATCCCGTCCTGCGTATTTGCTACAGCCTTGGCAGCCTGAGATACATTTCTATTGTGAGGCTACTTGATAGTGTCAGTGGGCATCTCTTAAAACCTCTTATTAGCTCAAGCTAGTAACACCGTGTACTTCTATATTGCGCCGCCATTAAAAGCAGCACTAGTGCATCCTGTCATTTGGTTCTTTATTGGTTATTTAAAGGGGAGCTGATCGGGTGGTTTGGTGGGAGATGGGGCAGGATCGATGGGGGTGAACCTCTCATTCTGTGCACTGACCTGGGCTCTGGTTTCGATGCTTCTGCCAGCTGATTTGGCCTTTCGAGTGCTTGTCATGCTCAGTGGAAGAAGTCCAAACCTCCAAGACAAGATGAGGGCGTTTCAGTAGAAGGACCAGGAAGCTTTGGGGCCCCGGCAGGAACCACTCAGAATCATTACCTGATCTGACTTGACGCTAGTGGCAGTATGTTATGGGCTTCCTGGGAGCTGAACGTACTGCTCCTGGGGGTGAAGTGACTCTCTGTACCCGTCACCAATCCAAAGAGAACCTGCCAGACAAGAGGCGGAGCACAGTAACAGGCTGGGTGTTGTACTGTCCGCTTAATAAAAGAAAATTCTGTCAGTAATCAATCACTACTTTGCTTCTAACCATCCTTTTGGGGAAATGCTCTTTGGAGTGTGTTAATGCTCCAAGATTACCTTTATCACTGCCCACAGGTCAGAATCTCCAGTCGAATAGCTCTTTGATTGTATTCCTCTTTCCGAGGCCTTGATAAAACCTGAATAGCCCTTATTCACAACTAAGGGGTCATCCCAGGGTTGCCTCAGCCCTGAGGTTTCATCTAATCCTCTTTTCGGGCCCCCCGTAACGACTCAGCTCTGTGTCTTGGCCCCTCTCCCCGCTGTGTCCTGGAGCATCCTGTGCTGGGCAGGTCTGTGCTGTAACCTGAGCCCCTGTTCTCCCTGGGCTTACAGAAGTCTGCTGCACCAGGCGGTTGAGGTTGCCTTGGAGGTGCGGCGTGAAAACGTCCAGGTCAAACGGGTCAATGAGCGCTTCAAGGTAGTCAGCCACTTTCTCAACTCTGAAAAAAGGATCGAGTGGGTCATTTGCCACGTTTTGTAGGACAGAAACCAATCTTTGGGTGTTGTAATGCTAGACAAGCCCTGGAACTGGGTCTGTTCTCCTTAACTGCTGGCTTAGCCCCAGTTGTCACTGATCATTGAGCTTAAATGATCCTCAGGAGTTTTCACCTGATGGGATGCCTAAGCCCAGTCCACAACTTCCCCAGGTTGTTTCTGGGGAGGGTACCGGAGGCTCAGATTACACCCAACAGTCGGTAGGCTGACTCAGAAGAGAGGCATGAGATTCCACGTACTACACTTGACTGTGGAGTCTATCCAGCAGGTGGTCGTTCTTTATCTTGCTGGTAACATGAGCCCTTACTGTTGAAAACAAACACAACTAATGGGCAACGTGAGGCTGACTCCAGTGGCTTCCCAGCAAAGGGCTGTGCAGGTTTGGAAGAGATGCACGGGAGGGTGAGCATACCTACCTGGGGTCCTGTTTGCTGCGGCCACTCTTCATCTCTTCACCCTTGGTCGTCAGAACGATGTTGAGATAACGCAGATCGTAAAGCAGCTGCAGTGCCCGATTCTGGGTCATTGGAAATGCACCTTCTTTCTGCAAATGAATTTCCCGTCCCCACCCATTAAGGGAGATGACTTGTTATCTGAGAATAAACAGCTTCAGGGTTTGGCTGCTGGTTATTTCAGAAGCTTTTTATACTCAGAAGGCCAGTTTAACCTCATAACAACAACAAAAATAAGTTATGCTAGATACCTGGACTTAAAACGAAAAACCGAATGGCAGGGAAGAGACCCGGCCCTTAAAAAAAGGTCTCAGGTGCTGTAGACATCTTAAAAGAAAAAAGCTCCTGGCACGAAGGAGAGGCCTTTTGAGGAAACTCAGGAGAGAAGACTTAATCTGAACTCCTTCGCAAGTCAGGAGCTGGTCCTGTCTGAAAACTGTTAGTAATGCAATGGGAGTACACGCCAAAGGCAGAGGGCTGCGGAGCACTGCGGGTGAGGAGGGCTGGGCGACTGGAGCGCCCCACCGCGGGTCTGCTGTGCTTTGCTACTGTTCCTGAGCCTTCGCACTACCCTCCCCCCGCCACCCCAAGCAGCGCACGTGACCCTGCTGCATCCTGAGGAAACAGGTTAATGATCTGCCCAAAGCCTGCAGGGACCACGTGGCAGTGCTGGGCTTGGAAAGCAGGTCTTTTTAAAAGAACTTTGAGGCTTTCATCCTCGCCACTGGTACGGAACTGCCTTTTCAGTGATGACCAGCTTGACCCTTGGGAATGGGTGTGATTGAAGTCGAGGAGCTGGAAGCCACTACCGATTAGATAGCGGGGCAAGTGGTCCTTACCACCTAGAATCCTGGGTGTGAACCGCCCAAACCCAAGAAAAAGCTAGTTTTTAAGGGGAAAAAATTCACACACCTACCTTCACCTGTTTTTCTTCTGAGAGTTTCTCATAGGCAGCTACTACTTGAACCAGACAGCTTTTCAGCATCTCCTGCAGTGTCACCTTGGGCAAGGCATGGCCTCCAACCCGATTAATTTCCTGGCATAAGCTCAACAGGAAGGACTGTACATACCAGGACGGCTAAAAGAACAAGGGAATGTCCAGTTGCCAACTTGCACCAACGCAGCAAGACGGACTAAGAGTGGATTCATTTACCCTACCTAGGCTTATACGCCAGGACCTTGACCCCTCCAGTCAGCCCCTCAGAGCAGATCAGTGAACAGATACAAGTGACGTCTGCTGTCATTTCCTTGGTGGCCTGGCACCCTGTTTTCCATTGCTGTTTCCACTTTAGGGTGAGTGGTTCTCTGATTAGCACAGAGTCTGTGCTGCAAAAGGCAAGACTCATGAACTGACTCCTCGAACAGTCTCCTCTTTACTTGGCCCTACAGCCTCTTTGCCCCCAGAGTAGAAAGTTACACGTGTTACTTGCAGCCCTTCCTCAGAAGCTGTATGCTGAATGATTATTTCCCAAGTCTCGGTCCTTTCCACAGAGCAGGTTTCCCCCTTACCAGTGGGGGGGCCCCTCGTGGTGGCCCTTACTTACCTGGACAGGCAGTCGGATCTTGGACGTGACGCTGCTGCCAGACTCTGCTTCCTCCTGGATTTCTAGTTCATCCCAACTGGTGGCCGTGGCCAGGACTGAGCCAGCGTCATCTAAAAGTAATGACTGGGTGAATCCATGAGCCAAAACCTGGTAATAGAGAGCAGATATCCATATAGGCCACTCAGATCCTTTGTGGAGTTTGTTTCAAACTACTTGAGTCATCTTGAGACCAGCTTCTGCTGCTTGTGCTGTGTGTGGGATGGCGAGTGGCACACGTCCCTTTTCTTCTAACTGCTGATGCCAGCAATGGGAATTTGGTTGCCAACTACCCTACAGATGTCAGGGGCCACCTCTTAAGTTAGACACCAGTGGAGACGATGATATTTAGGTTGAAGAGCAGAAAACAGAGACCCTTGTCCAGGGAGAAAGTCTTTCATTCTCATCAGATGGAAGGAAAAAAACCCAGGGTTTCTGTCTATAAAATGTAGGCTAAAACGAATGGAAACGTTCTTACATTTGAGCTATCTGGCAGAGATAAATGAAAATAACTGTGTGAAATAAGAATTGTTATTCCCTTACTATTGAAAGGCCTTATTGAGCTTGGCCAGCCTGGACTATGACAAAAAGGGGACAGAAATGGGGATTGCCTGGCGGGCACAGGAGGAATATGTTTACGTGTCACTCACTTTCACAACCGCCGAGCTCCAGACCCTGTAGCCCATCACGCTGTGCTGTAAGAGGAGCTCCTTCACTTCCTGCCACTTGGCCTGCATGGGAATTATTTCCTGAGTTTTCCCCTTCCCCTGTTTTTTCAGAGCCCTAGAATCCCTTGCTGGTTTCTCGGTGCTCCCTGATTTTCCCAAGATACACTGCTTCAGGTGGGGACACAGTTCTCCCAGTGACTGGCAGAGTCTGGCCATGAAAAGGACCGAGTGTAGCTTGACCCTGTCGAGAGCGTCCTGCTGCCCTTCTATAGCCTGCTGGATGCTCTGCAGCTCCGCCTGGATGCAGTCCGTGATGTGCCTGACACAGGCCGTGGAGTGCATCTGCAGCATCTCCTGCACGGTCCCCGCGTCTGCGTACCTGTCAAAGGCACAGTTCCTGGCTTGAGCGGGGGAGACCTCCTTGGGGGGTGACGGGTCACCAGAGGGAAGGTAAGCCAGGAGGTCCTCCAGTTTCACCTTCAGTTTCGAATCTAGGGCAGAACAGAAGCTCTGTACACAAGGGCTAACGGCTTGTGCTTTCATGGAGAGCCCACTGCCCGGAAATTGAGCCCGGTTTGACACGCTGACCCAGGCAGCATCAGGAGGCAGGTCGCTGGGACTCTCGGACCAGAGGAAGAGAGCCATGTTATGCTCAAACTGGAGGTGCTTATTTGAAGTGGAGCTGCTGGTGCTACCTTCAAGTTCCCGCAAGGCTGAAATGAGGAGCTCTTTGGAACTACTGGAGATGGAGTCAAAGCCTTCTTTTGTCAGAGTCTGAAAGCAAAGGAGAGAAGAGTTCTTCAAATCCCAGTTCTTTCCAGGAAATCTCAAAACCAGAGCACTAAGTGGCAATCTGTCCCAACATCCAGTGTTCTCCGCCATGCTCAGAAAGATGGCATGGTGGTGGCAGAGAACAATGTCGTCACTGATGGACGGGGACATGTTCCCAACCACCCGACAGAGGCCTGGCCTCTTTTTCAGCACCAAAATCTGTTCATCTTTATGGCTCATTATCCAGAAGAGTCACCCCGGGAGTAAGTCGGCAGGGAAAGAATATAGTTAGGAGGTGGCGGGAATCTCCCCAGACAATCAAAAGATCACACCGGGACTGGCCACCGAACAGCTGGACCACACGATTTCCCACCTCACCTGCAGTCGGTCAAGGAACAGCTGCTGCATCAAATCCTCCCAGAACAAGAGAGGCCTGTCCAGAAGCCGCCGACAGATCACATCCCAGCTGTGATGGATCGACTCATTGGCAAGTAACTCCCACATGGCATCCCGGATTGCCGCGAGACCTTTCATGCTCGTCACGTACATAAGCAGGTTGCTGATCCCATTTTTAATGTCTTCATTACACCTGCAACAAAATCATTTTTCTTGGGCTTCATTAGTTTCGTGGTTTTCACACCTTTATTAAGAAAAATAGCTGGACTCCACTTGAAAACCTCTTACCTGGGTCATACTATGTAAATATCTATTATGTATCAGAGTGTTTATAAATATGTAAACACTTCAAGGAGTTTGGGATTAACATATTCACACTACTATATATAAAACAGGTAAACAAGAATCTACTGTACTGCATAGGGAACTATATTCAATATCATGTAAGAACCTATAATGGAAAACAATCTGAAAAAGAATATATATATGTATGTATAACTGAATCACTTTACGCTTGAAACTAACACAATATTGTAAATTAACTATACCTCAATTAAAAAAAACAAACACACACAACACTGCACTAAATAAAAGCATAGGAGTGGCAGAACTCTAACATAAAGAGGGTCTAAAATCCCCTAAGTCACATGTTGAAAGACAAATTCCCTCTTGGTTCTCCCAGCGGGGGCTAAGCGCCGTGAGGGTAGTGAGAGACGGCTGAGGTGGGACTGGCCTGACCCAGAGCACCATCCATACGATCAGGGCTCTCCCTCCTTCCTGTGGTCACAAGAGAGGCTGGGTGGGTCCTGTCCCCCGCCAGGAGAGCTCTGGCTACTTACATGTGGATCCACTTCTGCAGCGTGTCTTTCAGGTACTCCTGGCTGATGGGACGCGCAAGCGTTCGGAGAGCCGGCTGGAACTCGACGACGGACGCAGGCAGGTGTTTGAACCAGCTGCACAGCTTCATGTCCTCCTGCAGGACACCAATGCCCTTTCCTAAGGAGGGGGCCAAGGGGGAGGTCATCAGAACCATCCTTTGAACAGCAAACTAATAAAGGACCTAGAAGGAATTTCCAAAAATCATCCAGTCTTCCTCTGGACAGCCAGACTAGACCCCTGAAATAGGGGGAAAAAGAAAGCATAGAGTACGTCCAGGCCTCCCCTCATCAGGGAGGGAGTGTGGCAGCTTCCCTCCAACTCTGCCATCCTATTGGTTGAGAAGGCAAAGGACAGAGAGGAAAGGAATGGGGGAAAAAAGAGAAAGGAGGAAAATGAGGGCTATGTAATGCTTGGCATTTTATAAGTAGAACTTCCGTTGAAAGTTCTTCCGTTGGGAGAACTTCCGTTGAAAGATAAAAGTAAGCCAGAAACGAGACTGTTTAATACACATCTCTGTCTGGAAATGACGTCCGGGCTGTCACCACATTCTGCTCGTTCCCTTCTACCTTTGGCTGTGCCTCCTCCGTCTGACCTCTGAGTTCTGGAGTTTCCTGAGGCTCAGTCCTCCGTCATCCCCTCCTCTTACTGATGATGTCATCCACCCCAAGGCCTCAAACAACAGCCATTGCAGATGCACCGTGTGTGTCTCCCTGGCCAGACCGCTCACTGCTCTCTTCTGGACCCACAGTCGCCTCTCCACTCCACATTCCCACTCCAAGGTCTCAGCTGTTTCCAAGGCAACATTTTCAAAAGTAAACTCATCAGCAGCCCTTTCAAACCAACTCCTTGTCAAACCCTCCTACACTGTCAGTGGGAATGTAAATCGGTGCAGCCACCATGGAGAGCAGTATGAAGGTTCCTTAAAAAAACTAAAAATAGACTTGTCATATGATCCAGCAATCCCACTCCTCGGCATATATCCAGAAAAGACGAAAACTCTAATTTGAAAAGATGCACGCACCCCAATGTTCACTGCAGGACTATTTACCACAGCCAAGACATGGAAGCAACCTAAATGTCCGTGGACAGATGAATGGATAAAGAAGATGTGGTACATATATACAATGGAATGTTACTCAGCCATAAAAAAGAATGAAATAATGCCATTTGCAGCAACATGCATGGAGCTAAAGGTTATCACACTAAGTGAAGTAAGTCAGAGAAAGACAAATATCATGATACCACGTATAGCGGAATCTTAAAAAATGATACAGACAAGCTTATTTACAAAACAGAAAGACTCACAGACATAGAAAACAAACCTATGGTTACCAAGGGGGAAAAGGGCGGGGAGGGATAAATGAGGAGTTTGGGATTAGCAGATACAAACTACTATATATAAAACAGATAAACAACAAGGTCCTCCTGTATAGCACAGGGAACTATATTCAGTATCTTGTAATAAACTACAATGGAAAAGAACCCTAAAAAGAATATATAACTGAATCACTTTGTTATACACCAGGAACTAACATTGTAAGTCAACTATACTTCAATAACAAAACACAAAACTCCTTTCTAGTAAACTTGGACGCCTTCCTTCCACACCCTCCGCAGCCAATCCCTCACCAAATTGTCTGCTCAACACATGTCCGAGTTGCCCAATCAGCTCCATCTCTACTGCCCCCATCATCTGTCACCTGGTTCATGGTGAGCTCTCAGCATCCACTCCAGCCCCAGGGGAAACCACTGGCGCATAAAAGCCAAACGCATTTAATTCCAACTGGGACAAATGCTGCCAAATAAAAGTACAGGGTGCACGGGAACATATAACAGGAGGACCACCAAGCCTGGAAGGTCCTAGAAGGCTATCCACTGCTCTGTTCACACAGCGCTGTATATTCTCTGGTCCCAAACGATAAACTGGCCACGTGTCTTCTCATGCTACTCCTCCCCTCACCCACTTCCCCTCAGCTTCCCCTGCTTTTTTTCAGTTCCTCATATACTAACATCCTCCTTGCCTCAGGACCTTTGCACCTCCTCTTCCTTTTGCCTGGAACTCTCTTCTTTGCCTGACTACCTCTTACTCAACCTTCAGGTTTCACTTTAAATATCCTGTCCCCAAGGAGGTCTCTGGCCTTGGTGCCTCCATTCAGTGCTACCAAGTCAAGTCGTACTCTGCCTTTATAGCAATGACCAATATTGATAGTAAGCAGATATCTGCATATCCACAAGTTCAACATCTGCCTCTACCACTAGACTCTGACCTCCATGAAAGTGGGTCCATATCCATCCAACTCACTGCTGTATCCCCAGAGCCCAGCACAGTAGCTGGCTGATGGCAGATGCTCAGTAAATGAACGAACCAGAAAATAAAGGCGGTGGGCTAAGAGCTTACCAGTAGGATGCTGGCCTGTGACGTTGTCCAGAGTAGAGAGGAGCCTGCCACATGGCAGGGATGGACCTGGCAGCAGACCTTCCGGTAGAGTGTAGACAAGAGCGTGAGCTTGGTTCAAAGTGGTGGCCAGCAACTCCACTAATGAGCAAATCTGAGACTTGACACCAGCACCTACGAGGAGAAGCCATCCTCTTTTACCAATTTTCCTTCGGTAAAGTTAGAAGCAGAGAACGCTGTGGAAGCCTTCGGCCTCCCTCAGCTGGTTCTGCTCCATCCCCGTGTTTACGGCCCAAACTGTGGAGAGCAGCCATACCCACCGTGGTGCTGCTGGTTGAGCAGTTTCTGAATAGCTGCCTTTCTGGCCAACAGGAAGTCCGCTAGGGCTTGGCGCGGAGAACTCTCTTCTAAGAGCATCACAGAGCACAGGGCCTCGGCCACGGCTTGGTCGGACACGGCTTGGCACGTGAGCAGCATCTTGCTCTCGTGCAGGATGGCTGACCTAGAGAGATGATGACAGAGGTCACAGGGAGCTTTTTACATCTTGGGAGAAGAACCCCAGTACATCAGGAAAGGAGACACGCTCCATAAAATTGGAGTGGTGGAGTATGGCCATCACCAGAGGTCTTTTTACCGGAAGTGGCTGGCCGCCGCCAGCTGCTGGATGAGTATAGGGAATCGGGAGAGGACAGGGCTGTATCGGGAACTAGAAGAATCCAGCTGGAGCAGCTTGTGAAGGTGGCAGCAGAGCAGGTAGAGCTGTGTGGCGTGGAGATACTGAGAGGCCTCCATGGAGCTCCAGATCTTCTCAGGAATTTCTAGCAGTAGCTTGATCTGGGCAGCCATGCTGTAGAACTTCTCCTGGGACGGCTGCTGTGGCTGCGGGGAAAGGCACAGAGCTAAGTCAGGACAAACAAAAGCAAGGTCAGTGTGGGGCCGGCTAGGGGAGAAGTATGGGGCTATTTGGAGGGTACAAAGCTTCCACGAAGCCAGATTCAATGCCGCTCAGCAAGGCACCAAGGTTCGTGTAGCAGAATTACTGGAGTCAAGCTTTTCCTACCGGTTGCACCTTTGCTCCATCCCATGGAGGGGCATCTGGTCATCGCACAGACAGGGTATCAGGGAGCCGATGCTCCGCCCCTCGAGTGAGCGCTCCCCTTCCCTTGTTTGGCGCTCGGCCTCCCTACATTCTCTCCTGCTGCTCTGAGGGCATCGTGGGCTTCTTTGCTGGCTGCTCCTCTTCGCCGACCTTCCACCAGATCTTCACGTTCCACTCATCTCGGTCTGTCCTCTTCCTTCACGATTCTCCTCCCTGAAGCGCCAGCTCCAGGCAGATCACCACCGCATCTTCTAGTCCTCCCGCTGCCCTGAACCCCCGTCGAGCCTCTTCTGCCGCTGCCAGACATCTCCCCTTGGAACTTTCGCTGCTATTCTATAATCAGTGTATCTAAAACTAAATTCATCTCCCTACCAAAAACTTTAGCCATCTGACCTCCCTCAGCATCTTCACATATACCATCACTCTGGCCCCAGATCCCAGGAAATTCAGGTCCTTCTGATGGTTCTGTCCACATCTCTACGACCTAGGTTTCTGCTACCACTTCCACGATTCTACTGCAAGTCATCATCTCACACTTCGAGGAATCCAAAAACATTTCGCTTGCGCTGTGTTCACTCTCTGTCCCCTCCAACCTATCCTTTTCCTTTGCTGTCAAGTTAACCTTCTTCACAGGCCATTTAGATCGTATCTTTGCTCAGTTCTAGAAGGCTCCTTACTGCCTAGTATCTTAGCCTGGTGGTCAAGGGTTTCCTATCTTTCCACTGCTTTCTTCCAGGGACCCATTTAAAAAAAAAACAAAAACTTATTTATTTGGCTGTGCCGGGTCTTAGCTGCGGCACATGGGATCTTAGTTGCGGCACGCGGGATCTAGTTCCCTCACCAGGGATCGAACCCAGGCCCCCTGCATTGGGAGCACGGAGTCTTAACCCGTGTTTAAGACTGGACCACCAGGGAAGTCCCTCTAGGGACCCTTGAATCCATTGGTTCTCATGTGTGGGGAGGAGGAGGATTTCATCCCCCAGGGAACATGTGGCAATCTCTGGGGACATTTCTGATTACCACAGTGGGGGACTGGAGTGCTACTGGCATCTAGTGGGAAGAAGCCAGGGATGCTTCTAAACATCCCACGATGCCCTGGATAAGCATCTCCAACAAGGAATGATCCAGTTCAAAATGTCAACGGCACCAAGGTTGACCAACCCTGCTTTAACCAAATTGACACTTGGTTTTAATTGTGTTCACATACTCCACACCCCTATTCCAAATCTCATTTATCCTAAACGCCTCTCCTAACTGAGGACTCAAGCCTGAAGTGACTTCCTTCAGAATTCTTATGGTAAATGTACACAATTATTCTGGGAATCAATCACCCATTATCCTAAAATGTCTTCTTCTGCTATTCTAAGTTGTTTACATTTTTCTCATCAACTTTTCATGGATTTAATTTCTCAACTAGATTGTAAGCTCCTTTAGAGCAGAATTCTGATTCTTTGTGCCTTGAACACAGAAGGCACTCAAATTTTTGTGGGTTTGACTGAGAATAAATAAGATATAACAGGAATAAAAATAAATGTTTCCAAAAACAAGCCAGCACAAATTAGCTTAGGGAGGGATGAAGTCTCTCATTTCAGAAATTAGCGAAGAATTTCCAATCTTCTATGGTTCTATCGTGTGAGCCCAGCCTAATGACCTGCATTTTTCTAAAACCCAGACTATTAAAAAGCTCCGAACTGGAGCTAAACTGTACTTTTGCAATGTCTTCTTCCACGTCGCTGCAAGGATCTTCTCCCAGGTTTAAGGACAAGTGTTTACCTTTCTCACTCTCCACACCCTTTCACTTTGCCACCCTAAGTCAACGTTCTTTAGGAGTACAAAAGGCTGCTCCACTATTAGGATCAGCATTCTTCCACGTTGGGTCTAATCATTAGCGTCTGGGGGCGGGGAGGCAGGGGGAACACTTCGGATCACCTGATTAGAATAACCTGAGTTCCTTAAGATGCAAATGTTCCGCTATTAAAAGATGAGAGGGGCTTCCCTGGTGGCGCAGTGGTTGAGAGTCCGCCCGCCAATGCGGGGGACGCGGGTTCGTGCCCCGGTCCGGGAGGATCCCACATACGCCGCGGAGCGGTTGGGCCCGTGAGCCATGGCCGCTGGGCCTGCGCGTCCGGAGCCTGTGCTCCGCAACGGGAGAGGCCGCAACAGTGAGAGGCCCGCGTACCGCAAAAAAAAAAAAAAAAAAAAAGATTAAAAAAAAACATTTAAAAGACGAGAGCTTGGTGGCTGGTTACTAGCCTCCAACGACTCCCACAGAGGACTCCCACAGAGGGTAGCAGAGCTCTTTGGGGCCGTGGGAGTTATTCTTGGGAGTGGGGTGGGGACGGGGCTGGGAGGAAGATTGGGAGGAGGAAGGAACGACTTGGGGGGAAGGTGTCAACACGGGAGAACTCTGTTCCAGGAACAATGTCAGGAAACGTGATACAGGGAACAAGTTGAACTGTCTAGCGAGAGACCCCTGGCGTCTCCATCTCAGGTGGGAAGACAAGCCCGGCGACCCCACGGGTGAGGTGAGGGGGGCGAGGCCCGGAAGCGCGGGAAGGCTCCTGATGAGACGGCCGAGGGACCGTGGAGAACGGGTCAGCAGCAAGGGAAGGACCGCGGGCGTCCCCCCCAGGAGCCGAGCGCAGGGGGCGGCGGGGGCTCTTCCTGAGGCAGGTGAGGCCCCGCCAGGGGCGCTGACCGACCCGCGGGGGTGGGAGCGGCCGGGCCGGGGGCGGGGGCCCGGGGCTGACCTGCGGGTCCCGCGGCGGCCGGGGCGCGGCCGAGCCGGCCTGGCGGAGGCGGGCGCAGTACTGGTCGGTGGCCTTCACGGCGCCCACCAGCCCCTCGGCGCAGCGGCGCATCTGGCCGATGGTGTCGGCCGCCTCGATCAAGTCGCGGTACCGCTCGCCCACCATCTGCCGCAGCTCCTCCTTCTTGTGCTCGATCTCGGCCCGAACCTGGCGCTCAAGCCCGCGAATCTCCTCCGCTCCATGGCTCTCGAAAAGCGCCGCGGGGTCCCGCAGATCCAGCCGCTTCAGAGCGGGGGAGGTAGCCGCAGCTGCCATGATGGACCCGTCAGCCGCCCAACAGGGTACTTCCGCCCGGCGGCCATCTTGGTTGGGGGCGGAAGCGCTTCCGGCCCGCTGAGGGCCATGCTTGTTCGGGGCGCACCGGGGCGGCCGAGGGGCTGGACCGCCGATAGGCGGCATTTTTTTTAAGGAAAACTGTGGTTGTTGATTCGTGAAGGCTGGCAGTTCCTCTGCGGGTCCATCCTCTCGTGGATCTGAAGCCCCTCCCAGCGCGGTGGAGCCTTTCCAAGTCGGAGGTAATTATAACCAAGCGCCCGCGGTCTGATTGTAACGACTTCTCGGGATGCTCGGGTCCCTCATTAGGTCTATCGCGGCCCCGGGACAGGGGTCCTTCTCCTGAGACGGCGCAGTTGCACTCTCGGCCGGTCCCCTTCCCTTAGGCTCCCTCGGCCGCCCCTGTGTCCTGGCCGGGCTGGGGAGCCGGGTGGGCGCACAATGCTGACCGTAGGTGCTGGACCCTCACCCCTGGCTCTCGGCGTGCAGCCTTCTGGGGCGTCCTTGTTATTCGTTATTTACTCTGGTCATCCACCGAATGCAATGTTAGGAAAAGGGAAGCGTGAGTCCGTTTTTGTTCACTGGAAAGTAACTTCACAGACGCTCTGGACCGGGCCTGAGCGCCGGGACAGGCTGTCCCTTAAGGGGTGTGTGCGCGCTCGTTTGCTTCTGGTTTTCTTTTGTTGTTGGTTATTTCTTTGGGGTTTTCGTTTTGTGTTTCAAACCAGTGTTATACCATCAAAGATGTTTTCCCTGATATAACCTTACACTGGCACCAGTCTGGAGAGGAGGGTAGTGGGCAGTGAGGAAACGACCCAATTGCCTGAGGAAACAACGCCTGGGGGTGGGGCAAGGGAGCCGGGTTGGGGGGAGGACGCCTAACACTGACTCAGTGATAATGAAACTTGGAGAGTGTGGCCTGTCTCTTCTAAGTATTTCCCAGACCCTTCATTAAAAAAAAGCATTTATTATTGAAGATTTCATATCCACACTAATGTAGAGAGAATGGTATAATGGGCCCACCTGCTGGGTTTTATACTTACTAAGTCACGGTCAGTCTCATGTATATCCCTACCCGCTACCTCTCCCTCCCACCACCTCCATTATTTTGAGGTGAATCCTGTAAATAAACCATTCATTTATAATATTCTAGTTTACCTCACAGTAGCCCGACAATCTAGGGAATTTTACAGGTGCATAACCTGGGCCCCAGAGAGGCAAACAGATTTTACTCAGTGTCATTTTCAAAGCCTGTCCACAAAATGCTCCGATACACTTCAGCCCTGCAGAGTAGGTAGGAATAGTTATTCTATGCATGACAAAAAACCAGAGAAGCTTATTTATTCCTGCCCAAGTCACATGGTTACTAAGGGACAGAATCAGCCCTTAGACCTAGAATTCTGAATTCCTTTTC
The DNA here is from genome assembly GCF_964165515.1 of Mesoplodon bidens. NCBI lineage: Eukaryota > Metazoa > Chordata > Mammalia > Artiodactyla > Ziphiidae > Mesoplodon > Mesoplodon bidens. The sequence continues at coordinate 37,428,952 of NC_138179.1, read as the reverse complement.
TACTTTGTCACACAACTTCCCACAAACTCAGAGCACTCCCTGGTGGCAGGAGTGCACTTTGCTGTCACTGCAGTGCCATATTCTGTAGGGACACTTGTTGGTGTTTGACTTCCCACCACCTGCAGAACCTCTTTTCTGTGTTTGAGAAAATTACCGCCTTACGGCAAGATCTGTTCCCCTTACAGCTGAGCTGGGATCAGCCAATCAGACACAACCACCTAGGACTTTATTATTTTTTTTATAAAGCTACTACTCATTCATTCATTCATTCATTCATTTATGGCTGCATTGGGTCTTCGTTGCTGCGTGCAGGCTTTCTCTGGTTGCGGCGAGTGGGGGCTACCCTTCATTGCGGTGTGTGGGCTTCTCACTGCGGTGGCTTCTCTTGTTGCAGAGCACGGGCTCTAGGCGCGTGGGCTTCAGTAGTTGTGGCTTATGGGTTTAGCTGCTCCGCGGCATGTGGATTTTCCCGGACCAGGGCTCAAACCCGTGTCGCCTGCATTGGCAGGCGGATTCTTAACCAGTGGGCCACCAGGCAAGTCCCACCTAGGACTTTATAGATGGAGAGCTAGTGATGTCAAGGAACAGGGACAGTGGAGACTTCGTTTTGATGGTGACAGAAGCGTCCCCTGCAAACATCCAGTCTCCAGGGGCACCAGAGACATTGAATCCAGCTGCAGCGCTCAGCTGCCAGTGCCGGCGGTGGTGCTGGTGACAGCTATGGGTGACCACAATGATGTCGGGTTCTGAAGGTTAGCTTCCCTTTGTCCCTGTCTGTTCGCTGAGCCTGGTTCCCCAACTTTCCCAGAGATTCTATGAGTCGTCTGATAACTTATTGATAAATTTCATTTCTTTGGAAAGCAAAAACACTTTCAATTGCTTGCCTTAGAGACCCTAACTGACTCAGACTCCCCGAGTTTCCAGCTCCACGAGAGTTTGGCTGGCCTCTTTCAAACGGCAAGAGGGAGAAATGTGAACAATCAGCTAGGGTTTGCACCGGGTGGCCGGCACTTGCGCACACACCTGTCATTTCAGGTAGAGGAAAGGCAAGCTCGTCAGCTGACATCACCGCAGAGTGTGTTCTGAAGGCAGGGCTTTCCCTACCCCTTCTCTCTGCTTCCCTAGCCAAGTTCACCGGGCTGCCCTGAAGATGCCACTGTTGCTCTTCTGCTTGCAGATCCAAGTGCCTAACAGAGGCTGTTACCAAACCGGCTTCTTGCCTGGGTGCTGCGAAAGCTCTGTGTCTTCGACTCTTTATTCCCCACATCTCCTTTCCCATTCCCCCGGCATTGAAGAGGCAGCCCTTTCTTCTAACGCCTTCTGCGTTGTCGCCCCATAAAACCAGGATGTGGGCAAAGAGCTCGGCTTCAGGAGCTGGGCAAGGCACTGGGCTGAACCAGGGGCAGAGATGAGAACTCATTTTTTTTTTTTTTTTTTTTGTCTCAGGGAGGCACACAAGTAAGAGCACCTCCTCGTTTTATTGCCATCTTTTAATTTTGGCTTAGAGATGAGTGCGTATGTGTGTATCTTGTGGCAGCTCTTGATGTCAGATTTTCTTCCTTTCACGTTAAATCTTTTTGGGTAGAATTTTAAGCATCCAGTATTTAAGTTCGAGAGATTACGTGTAGATCACCCTGGGCTCCTGAAGTCAAACCTAGGCATTCTGCCAGTTATAATAGCTGTGGTTTGGAGCACCACCTAGGCACTCTGCATATATCTTTTAATTCTCGCAATAATTCTATAGCATAGGTGGTCTTACACTCATTTGATTGGTAAAACAAGGTCCAGCAGGACTAAGGCGTCCGTCTGAGATTACACAGGTAGCCAGCGGCAGAGTGTGTCTTCAGATCCCAGTTAGTTTGACTCTACAGTCCTTGATCTTTGTTGTATTGTTAGCTTCAAAGAAAATTTCAGAACATCAAGAGCCAGAAGAGCCAAACAATTCTGAAGCAAAATTCAGATGGTACCCACACTGCCTCCTGCCCTTTGCCTAAAGGTGGGGCTTTACAAGTACAAGCAGGGACTTCCCTGGTGGTGCAGTGGTTAAGAATCCGCCTGCCAGCGCAGGGGACACAGGTTCGATCCCTGGCCCAGGAAGATCCCACATGCCGCGGAGCAGCTAAGCCCATGCGCCACAACTACTGAGCCTGCGCTCTAGAGCCTGTGAGCCACAACTACTGAGCCTGCGAGCCACAACTACTGAAGCCCGTGTGCCTAGAGCCCGTGCTCCGCAACAAGAGAAGCCACCGCAGTGAGAAGAAGAGTAGCCCTGGCTCGCAGCAACTAGAGAAAGCCCGCGCACAGCGGTGAAGACCCAACGCAGCCAAAAATAAATTTAAAAAATAAATTTATTAAAAAAAGAAAAGCACAGGCAGTTGGGGGACCCAAGCTGGAGCGGCTCTCCAGTGATTTGGGGGGCAGATGACACATGGGGTGGCCATGCCTGGGAGCCAAGTTGTCGGCATGCTCGAGGGCTGTCTTTTAAAACTGGGAGCGTGTTCTGATAGTTTCACTTTCTCTGGGCCCATCAGCACTGTTATCTCACTCAGAACATTGAGGGGGCGGATTTCTCCCTACTTTTTAATAGAAATATAGCAAGCAAGCCAGCATCATGCCTAAAATAGAATGGTTTTTTGAAAACAGATTTTTGCAGCTACCACATGTCCTCCTCCTTTTATGCATCATGTGGTCTAGCATCTGGACCTTGGCTCCCTGACTAAATGATTCAATAAATATTTGCAAAATGAGTGAATGGCGTCATACATATATGTCACATAAGCACAAAGTATCTGCTCAAAGGATGCATTGGAAAAGGCAAAATAATCTTTTGCCATCAGTTGCCTAATAGCTGAAATACTAAAAGCAGTAAGACAGTTTTCACCTATGTCACAGCCCCTTCGATGCCTTGTTTCAATACCTCTTCTTTTAGGGAAGGTAGCTGCGTCTCTGGCCTGTCAGTGTGCAGTATGAACCGTGAAGCTGCTGAGTCTTACATCTGTCTGTACTCGGATGATGTTGGAGGGAAGCCTGTTTTCTCATAGGATGAAGAGGGAATGGGGGCTGGGCACACCAGAGGAGAGATGATAAATGGAAGAGCCAGAGTAACTGAGGAAAATTAAAATAAATTTAACTCGGGCTCAGCTCGGAGAAATGGCAAGGGAGAAAGCAAGATGGTAGAAAAAGAAAACGGAGAGGAATCTGACAACAAATTAACAGAGGGCAAAGCAAAGAAAGGGAAATTTGATCTGGTAGGGGATAGACTGTGTCAGTAAAAGGAGTGTGAGGGGCCGGACAGAAGATTGAGTTACGCACTGCCGCCCCATGTGATTGAGACATTTGGTGTTTGCCCTTCCCTTGGCTGACATGCCAACGGGATAAGAGAGCCTCACGAGAGGTAGTCTTAACATCTTCATGTCAATGTCTATCAGTCTGTGTCACCTGGAGGTGACATTTGTCATAGAAGGGATGGTTATTTGACTTAACTGTTTGCAGATAACTGAGACCCTGCCTTCAACAAATAGCCCGGCAGGCGTCACACCTGATAGAGGGAGCCTGGATGTCTGGGCTACACACATTCTCAACACCTTGACTAGAAAGGGTGATATCGGGGCTTCCCTGGTGGCGCAGTGGTTGAGAGTCCGCCTACCGATGCAGGGGACACGGGTTTGTGCCCCGGTCCGGGAGGATCCCACATGCCGCGGAGCGGCTGGGCCCGTGAGCCATGGCCGCTGAGCCTGCGTGTCTGGAGCCTGTGCTCCGCAACGGGAGAGGCCACAGTGGTGAGAGGCCCCTGTACCGCAAAAAAGAGTGATATCGAAAAATCACACTCCGAGCATTTTACCCTAAATTAGTGTGTATTTGAGTACCTCCTGTTGTAACTAGCTCTGTGTTGGATGCTGTGGAGGATATAAAAGGTATCTGATGAAAAGCCAGTGATTCTGACACAAGCTCTCACTTCTTTTCAAGTCTCCTACACTGTCTTTCCCCCTTCCCCACCATTCCACCCTAGCTGATGAGCCTTCTCACAGGTATGGAGAAAACAGAAGTAATCAGGAAAGTCCTCATGTTAAATCTACTAAATCTAACTCTGGGTCTCACCCCTCCCACCTCTCAAAGATCTCACCCCCTTCTCTCTCCTCCATAATTTTCTCCTTCTCAGCTAGATTGTTCCCATCATCTCAGAAATATTCCCTAGTGTCTCCTGTTCTGTAAACATGCTCTTTTGTCTCCCAGTCTCCTTCCAGCCCCCGCCCATTTCTCCTTTCCTCATCACAACGGATGGTCTTGTCCTTTGGTCATTGCTGTCTCCACAAGGCGCCTCCCATTCTCTTCTCCAACTCCATCCATTAGGGATCCTCGCATCATCACTGCATCCACTAAAAGACCTCCCTCCCCATCTTGTCAGTTTCGGTAGTGACTTCTCAGTTTTTGGACCTTTCAGCAGCACGGCTGACCTGCCCCTTGTTGACACAGTTGCCTTTTGATTTCTCTTAAGACACGCTCCACTAGCTTTCCTCTTACCTCACTAGGCCTGTCTTCTCAATCACTTTTGCTGGCTCTTCTTCCTTTGTGTGACCTCCTAATGTTGGATGGACCCAGGCTCAAGCCTTAGCACTGGTCTCTTCTTGGTCTTCAATCCCTGTCTAGGTGATTCCATCCTGTCCTATCGCCTAAAGAGTTACAGGGTTACTCCAGTGGTTCAGATGGAAATTGTGATGGCAGTGGAAATGGAGAGAACGGAACAGATGTTTGCAGATGACTCCGACATTTGTTACTCCAGCCCTGTGCTCCTGGATTATATATACATCTAGCCACCTCCTTAGACTCTCTACTTGGATGTCTAAGAGAAGTCTCAAATCTAACACGTCCAAAATAATAATTCTCTTCCTGCCATCCATCCTGAACTCTTCTCCAAGTCACTATCTCAGGAAGTGGCACCACGCAGTTATTCCTGGCTAAAACCCAGGAATAATCCTCCATCCCTCTCTCTCACTATCCACACCCAGTCCATCTACAAATCCTATAGACTCTTCCTCCAAAGCAGGGGTTGATGCAATTAAACTATGAAGAGGCAGATAGTCAATGGGTTTTGCAGGCCCTGTGGTCTCCATTACAACTATTCTACAAGGCCACTGTAGCAGGAAATCCCCAGTAGACAGTACGTAAATGAATGGGCGTGGCTGAGTTCCAATAACATTTCATTGACAAAAGCAGGCAGAGGGCCAGTTTTGGCCCATGGACAATAGTTTGCTGACCCCAGATCCAAAATATATCCCTGTCCTTTTCCATCTCCACTGTCACTACCCGAGTCCAGGTCATCAGCTTCTCATCTGAGCCACTCGGATTACCTTTCTTTTTCTTTTAGTTTTTTTTTTTTGGCCACCCCACGTGGCACGCAGGATCTTAGTTCCCAGAGCAGTGATCGAACCCGCGCCCCCTGCAGTGAAAGCACGAGTCTTAACCACTGGACTGCTGGAGAAGTCCCTCAAATTACCTTCTAATTCTCCCTGTTTCTACTCCTGTCCCTTTAGTGACTCTCCTCACTATAAAAGCAAGCTGAATCTTTCAAAAGTATAAATCAGGCCTTGTGTGTCCCCTGCTTCAAACCTCCAGTGGCTTCCCAGCCCTCTGGGTCAGGTTCCACCTCCTGTCAAAGACCTTCAAGACCCTGCATGACCTGGCCCCATCCGATCCCACCCCTCTCTCGCTCTATTCCAGCCTTACTGGTCTTCTTTCTGTTTCATAAACAAGGCTTGGTTCACTCTTTTCTAAGGCCTTTGCTCTGGCTATTTCTTTTACCAGATCTTCACATGGTGGTTGCCTCCTCTGAGAAGCCTGCCTGGGCCACCCCAATCTAAAGTAGGAAACGTTAACGTTTATAAAGTGCTCACTAAATGTCAGCCAGTGTTAAAAACTCTGAATATGAATTACCTTATTCAGTTCTCACAAAAAGCCCTCTGAACTAGATCCTGTTCTTTTTTTTTTTTTTTTTACATCTTTATTGGAGTATAATTGCTTTACAATGGTGTGTTAGTTTCTGCTTTATAACAAAGTGCATCAGTTATACATATACATATGTTCCCATATTTCTTCCCTCTTGCGTCTCCCTCCCTCCCACCCTCCCTATCCCACCCCTCTAGGTGGTCACAAACCACCTAGCTGATCTCCTTGTGCTATGCGGCTGCTTCCCACTAGCTATCTATTTTACATTTGGTAGTGTATATTTGTCCATGCCTCTCTTTCACTTTGTCACAGCTTACCCTTCCCCCTCCCCATATCCTCAAGTCCATTCTCTAGTAGGTCTGTGTCTTTATTCCTGTCTTACCCCTAGGTTCTTCATGACTTTTTTTTTTCTTAAATTCCATATATATGTGTTAGCATACAGTATTTGTCTTTCTCTTTCTGACTTACTTCACTCTGTATGACAGACTCTAGGTCCATCCATTACAAAGAGCTCAATTTCGTTTGTTTTTATGGCTGAGTAATATTCCATTGTATATATGTGCCACATCTTCTTTATCCATTCATCCGATGATGGACACTTAGGTTGTTTCCATCTCTTGGCTATGGTAAATAGAGCTGCAATGAACATTTTGGTACATGACTCTTTTTGAATTGTGGTTTTCTCAAGAGTATATGCCCAGTAGTGGGATTGCTGGGTCATATGGTAGTTCTATTAGTAGTTTTTTAAGGAACCTCCATACTGTTCTCCATAGTGACTGTACCAATTCACATTCCCACCAGCAGTGCAAGAGTGTTCCCTTTTCTCTACACCCTCTCCAGCATTTATTGTTTCTAGATTTTTTGATAATGGCCATTCTGACTGGTGTGAGATGATATCTCATTGTAGTTTTGATTTGCATTCCTCTCATGATTAAAGATGTTGAGCATTCTTTCATGTGTTTGTTGGCAGTCTGTATATCTTCTTTGGAGAAATGTCTATTTAGGTCTTCTGCCCATTTTTGGATTGGGTTGTTTTTTTGTTGTTATTGAGCTGCATGAGCTGCTTGTAAGTTTTGGAGATTAATCCTTTGTCAGTTGCTTCATTTGCAAATATTTTCTCCCATTCTGAGGGTTGTCTTTTGGTCTTGTTTATGGTTTCCTTTGCTGTGCAAAAGCTTTGAAGTCTCATTAGGTCCCATTTGTTTATTTTTGTTTTTATTTCCATTTCTCTAGGAGGTGGGTCAAAAAGGATCTTGATGTGATTTATGTCATAGAGTGTTCTGCCTATGTTTTCCTCTAAGAGTTTGATAGTTTCTGGCCTTACATTTAGGTCTTTAATCCATTTTGAGCTTTTTTTTTTTTTTCTCTTTTGAACATGCAATGAAATGCACCAATCTTTTTTTGTTAATTTTTATTTATTTATTTGTTTATTCATTTATTTATGGCTGTGTTGGCTCTTCGTTTCTGTGTGAGGGCTTTCTCTAGTTGCGGCAAGTGGGGGCCACTCCTCATCGCGGTGCACGGGCCTCTCACTATCGCAGCCTCTCGTTGCGAAGCACAGGCTCCAGACGCGCAGGCTCGGTATTTGTGGCTCACGGGGCTAGTTGCTCCGCGGCATGTGGGATCCTCCCAGACCAGGGCTCGAACCCCTGTCCCCTGCATCGGCAGGCAGACTCTCAACCACTGCGCCACCAGGGAAGCCCCTTGAGCTTATTTTTGTGTATGGTGTTAGGGAGTGATCTAATCTCATACTTTTACATGTACCTGTCCAGTTTTCCCAGCACCACTTATTGAAGAGGCTGTCCTTTCTCCACTGTACATTCCTCCCTCCTTTATCAAAGATAAGGTGACCATATGTGCGTGGGTTTATCTCTGGGCTTTCTGTCCTGTTCCATTGATCTGTCTTTCTGTTTTTGTGCCAGTACCATACTGTCTTGATTACTGTAGCTTTGTAGTATAGTCTGAAGTCAGGGAGCCTGATTCCTCCAGCTCTGTTTTTTGTTCTCAGGATTGCTTTGGCTATTCGGGGTCTTTTGTGTTTCCATACAAATTGTGAAATTTTTTGTTCTAGTTCTGTGAAAAATACCAGTGGTAGTTTGATAAGAATTGCATTGAATCTGTAGAATGCTTTGGGTAGTAGAGTCATTTTCACAATGTTGATTTTTCCAATCCAAGAACATGGTATATCTCTCCATCTATTTGTATTAGATCCTGTTCTTATCTCCACTTTATTGAAGAGGAAATTGGGGCCAAGGGAGATTGTATAATTTTCCCCAAATGATTGAGCAAGTAGCAGAGCTGAGATATAAACCAGGCTGTCTGGCTCTGGGGTCCATGACCTTAGGAACCGCTCTACTGTCTATGTATTTTTATCATAGCATTTGTCACTGTGTTGTGATTACATGTTCATTTATTTGTGCTTTTGTTTGTTGAGTGTCTCCCCTACAACAAAAAGCAGAGATCTCATCTGTCTTTTATCTCATCAAATTCCCAGCTTCTAGAACAGTGTCTGACACACAGCAGACATTCAATACTTGCTGAGTGCATGAACAATAATTTAACTGTGTAGCAAAGTAATTTATTGGTATGCTGACAAATCTGTAAATATTCAAAGTATACCTTACCTTAGAATTCCTATGAAAGAAAGGAATAGATTCATTACTCTAATTTCAGAAATGTTGAATTAATTCATAATCTGATCAGCCCTCCCGTCTCCCCCAAAATATGTGAATTCTTTGGAATTTTTAAAAAATAAATTTATTTATTTTACTTATTTATTTATTTTTGGCTGCGTTGGGTCTTTGGTGCTGCACGCGGGCTTTTTCTCTAGTTGCGGCGAGTAGGGGCTACTCTTCGTTGCGGTGCGCAGGCTTCTCATTGCGGTGGCTTCTCGTTGTGGAGCATGGGCTCTAGGCACGGGGGCTCAGTAGTTGTGGCGCATGGGCTCAGTTACTCCTCAGCATGTGGAATCTTCCCGGACCAGGGCTTGAACCTGTGTCCCTGGCATTGGCAGGCGGATTCTTAACCACTGCGCCACCAGGGAAGCCCCTCTTTGGGCTTTTGAATGTTACTTATGGAATTAGAATAGACTCCTGTCCATTTAACCTTCTTATTCCCTTATCCTGTTGCTTCTGGGCTATGTATGAGTGTGTTCATACACGTTGTTACTCCAGGACAGCAATCCTGAGGGTCAGGATAAGTTCAAGGGAAGGTGGTCCCTTCCAGTGTGGCTGAATGTTTTCAACTTAAGGACAGATCTATAAGAGAAGTTGTTTTATTACAGTAATCCTGCCCTTTCCTTACCTAGAGAAGTACTGTGGCCAGGCACCCGTAGCTGCCTCCTGAGAATATTCAGCTGTAATGATGACGGTTTGGTGGGATATTTCCCTCTTGGATACAGCATAACTGGAGAAATAACTTGGGAGGAAGCAGTTTTCAAGTCTACCTTTCCTAGGGATGAGCCATTGTCAGGATCACGTCCCATCCTGGGATTCACACAACCTAAAATTATAAATGTCAACTAAGGAGGTCTTAGCACATTGAGAGTTCAAAGGCTCCGACTGGGGAAATCAGATCCCTGAGGAAACTGCAGGGTTTTAGGAGGAGGTATGCTTGCAGGAAGCTCTATTTCTACTGGGACATGAAGTTTGTTTGTTTTTGTTGTATTTGAAGTTGTACTAGGTAAATCAGAAACAACTTGCTTGGCCCAAGGCTGGATGATAAAAGACTGAATCCTCAGGCTCCAGAAAATTTGCAATTTGGGTACTTGCAAATAGAGTTTGGGGGAAAATGCCACCAGTTGACTAAAATGTATTGAATAGCCTGGGCTTTTTGATACGCTTTTGGTATAGGTGGTGGTTGTGGAAGAGTGCACTACTTGACCTTGGAATTTGAAAAGTCGTGCTGATGAGTTTACATCTTGCAAAGGGAGATCATGAAGGTGCATTCTGCATCGGCCGTGCCCAAAGCAGAATCTTTGGGTATTGACCACCTGGAATCCTGTGTGAGCGGGTGTTGCTCTAATCTTTCATCCCCTCTGCAGCTCCCAAGCTGTCCAGTGGTTATATTCTGAAAATCCAGTTTTTCTTCTCGGAATTTAGAGAGTGCTTTTAACGTTGGAAGGCCCCGAGGGCCTCTCAGTTATGCCTGTACCTCGGTGGAAGTTTTAATGAGCCTGCTCCAGCTATTCCAGTAGACGGTGGGCAGCTTTGAGAGTGCTGGGATCCGAGGAAGGGGGGTGTCTCAGGAGGGGCCACATCCTGATTCTCCATCCCTCACCCCATCCGTTCTGTGCCCCTCTCTGGAGGCTGCCCTCTCTGCACTACCTCCTTTGGCCCTCTTACCTTCCAGCTCTGGTTGAATTCAGCCACGGGAGTGTTCCCGACCAGGATTCTTGGCCTCCTTAATCGATAGAAATTGATCAGAGGCCAGACAAGAAATTCAGGCAAGGCTTTATTGGGGTCCCTGCTGCAGCAGCGGAGAGTGAAAACAAGTAACAGGTTCCCCTGCTCACTCACCCTTTGAGCTGGTTCCTTATATGGGGTGAGGGTGGAGTATATCCAGGGGTCGGGCTGGAGGGGTGGCTTGGGGGTTTTGCCCACCCCCTTGGTGGTGCTGTGTGCAGGTGGCCTGCACAGTACCCTGCTTTTGCTCCCGACACCCTGTTTTTGCTCCCAGCCCCTCAGAAGTGTCAGTTGTTTTTGGTCTTTTTGTATCTTGTTGTTCATAATTTGCCCCAACTGCCCATGCACACAGTTATTTTTAGTTCCTTACAGTTTCTTTGTGTTTTGTTGCTTGAGGAGACGTGTTCCGGGGCAAGCAGTGCAGCAAAGGGCCCCAGGTCCCAGCCTGTCTCAAGCAGTGCAGCAAAGGGCCCCAGGTCCCAGGTCCCAGGCTGTCTCAGGAGGAGAGCAAAAGGATGCACTGCGATCCTGGCCGGTTTACTTTACAGGCACAGCTCCCGTTGGGTCTTACCTTCCTCATGGCTTCTGCTCTCACTCGGCTGGTGAAGTCTTCCTTCCTCACCTGGTCTCCGGGCTCCTCATCCATCTCTTGCTGATTCCCTGACACCTCCCCATCCCTCTGTACGCAGCTCCTTCATTATATTCATTTTAGTTAAACCCCTCTGAGTGCGCCATCTGTTTCCAGCTGGACCCGTGAGCGATACAGATGGTTATAGACCTGGATTAACGGCGTGATCCTCTCCCTCTGCCTAGCACCAGGCCCCAGGCCAAACCACGTTTTCACCCTGGAGGAAGAACAAAGAACTCAGATATTTAGAACATGCCGTGAACCCTAAGTTTCTAGAACACTTGGACAATATGAGGCTCTGTTTACAGAGGTGAGACGTTATATCCCTGGTCCATTCGGGCAGAGACTGAAGTTCAGTTAGGCTTAGCCGAGGAGGAAAGCCCTCTAGCCAGAAAGGAACACTCTGTGTAGATAGAAATCGTGTAGCACCTTATCGGCAGACACATAGTGCATTTACTTTTCTGCACCGGACTTGCTTTCACCTTTCATCACATGGTCGGTTGCGTTAGTGCCAGCTGAGCTTTCCTAATGGCAGGAAAACCAGCCATGGTTTAATATTAGTCAATTTGGAAAATCGTTGGTGGTTTAATAACCCAAAAGTTTCTGGTCTTCTCTTGCTGCGATTCAAGGTGAGGGGAATTTCATGTTTACTGGACACCCCTGTGTACCTGGTGATGTGATAAATTATTTAAAATATTTTTTTTTCAGGCAGTCTTTACACCACTCTGGGAGGTAGGTGGCGTGATCCCTGTTTTGCAGACAGGGAGGCAGGGGCTTGGGAGTGTCAGGCCCAGGCTCCAGGTCACACCTCCCATAGGTGGAAGTGCAGTGATGTGGTCAAGAAATCAGGTTCTGGGCAAGTGATGTAAGTACTCTATGCCTCAGTTTCCTCATCGATAGAATGGGGGTAACAGTTGGACCTACTTCATAGAGCTCTTGTGGTAACTGAATGCAATGATGAATATAAAGTGCTTAGAACAGGACTCAGTGCATCCAAAAGTTAGCTAATTTTCTTTTCTGATTTCAACAGTCTAATTCATAGTTAAGATTCTGTTTTAAGCACCTGGAAATTTTTGTTATGTTTTGATTTTGAGTGAAAGAAATGATGAGAAGGTGATAAAAAGTCATTTTCTTTGACCTGATTTTAAAACTCTTGCCATTTCTCTGTCATAAGTTTTGCTGTCAGCAAAGCTGACATGTCTTTATGACATTTTTAGAGCATCCCTTTCATCATCTGCTTTACAATGACTTAGTCATGCTATTTAAATCAGGTTACAAAATCTGGAAGAAATCAGATGAGGCCGTTAAAAACTGTCTGTGAACAAAATGGGACTCACTGGTTGTTTTTAAGCCTTTTTTTTTTCTTTTGCTACTGGACAAATGATTGCTAAGACATCTAGAGAATGTTTTGTACATTCTTTTGGGGGCTGGGAGTTTTAAGATAAATTGTAAAATTCTAAAGTTTACAGTTCCGTGTTTTAGGAAACCTGGGGAGTGTGGGTTACATCACCTAGGACCCTGGCCCATTTTCCTGCATCTCTAAAGTCTTTTCCAGAAGTAGGTGGGAACCGAGGTGAGTCCGCATAGCTGGCCTCTTGAACAGACTTCACCCTAAGTCCCTTAACCGAGAGTGTGATTTCATGTGAAGGCAGTTTATAAAAAAATACACTTGCAAAAATAAATAAAGTCACTAAAAATATATTAGCTTTCTGCTTTCTAGTATATAGAATCAATTAGAACAGCAAAGATCGAGGTAAATTTATCTGACAGGAAACACATGCAATTACCAAGGCTGGTGCAGCTTATTTGAAGACACAAGCAGTATTAGCTATTTTGTCTAAATACTGGACGCGCAGGAATGACGTATTAGCAAAAATAACCACATTCAAGATATCATGAGAATAGTAAAAATACCTAGCTTCTGTGCACACCTATGCTCGGCATATTAAAACCATCCATCATGGCACATGATTTAAACTGTTTTTGCCGTTGGGACTGCTGAAGGCTTTTTCTGGATGTCCCGGTTTTCCTCATATGCATAGAACATGGAAGGAATTTCTTTATCTCCACCACCTTCAGAAAGGGGGGGCCAGGAACAATGCTGGGACCTCTTAAAGGAACAGAAAAGGGGGTGGATTGCACGTGAGAGTGTGTGTGAAGAGTCTTCAGTCTCCTTTGAGGATGATTGATCTACTGTTTGTCAAGACCTGCTGTTGTTTACGGTGAGTGACAGCTGGGGAGTGATGGATAGATTAACAATGGAAGAGGTGTGAAGGATAATTTAGGAGAGAGGCACTGCCCACTAGACGATCTTCACCACGTTCTAAACGTCAACACCACACACTCCGCACTCTGTTCTTCCCTAGTGAGATGGTTCCCAGGCTGCTGGAAACTCGAACAGAGACTCTTCCTGGGGAAAAAGCTTTCAGGTCATTCTGGGTAGTCGAATCGTCTGCCGTTACTTTCTTTCTGTAAATTTTTATTGGAGTGTAGTTGCTTTACGACGTTGTGTTCGTTGCTGCTGTGCAGCCTACTCGGGATCAGATAGGGTGAGCTCGGTGGCCCAGTGGGGCTGCGCTGGCTGGTTTCCTCCTCCACACAGATGGGAAACCAGTCCTCGTCAGCAGGTGGTTCTAATTGGGAACCTTGTCCTCCCGCTCAACCACGTATTAAACTGCTTCTGTCTGAGGCTGCGCAGTGATGGAAAGGATGGAGAGACGGGGAAGAAGAATGCACGAGGCCTGGCTCTGGACCATCCACCTGCAGGAGCACATGCCTCTCTGCTGTTTCCTTCAAAATCCGTTCCCAGCCTCATTGTTAAAAAAATATTTATTTAGGGCTTCCCTGGTGGCGCAGTGGTTAAGAATCCACCTGCCAATGCAGGAGACACGGGTTCAAGCCCTGGTCTGGGAAGATCCCACATGCCGCGGAGCAACTAAGCCTGTGCGCCACAACCACTGAGCCCGCGCGCCTAGAGCCCTTGCTCCGCAACAAGAGAAGCCACCGCAATGAGAAGCCCGCGTACCGCAACGAAGAGTAGCCCCCGCTCACCGCAACTAGAGAAAGCCTGCACCCAGCAGCAAAGACCCAACGCAGCCAAAAATAATAAATTAAAATTTAAAAATATTTATTTATTTGACTGCGCTGGGTCTTAGTTGTGGCACGTATGCGGGATCTAGTTCCCCGACCAGGGATTGAGCCCAGGTCCCCTGCACTGGGAGCTCAGAGTCTTAACCACTGGACCACCAGGGAAGTCCCCCAGCCTCATTTTCTGAAAATGAAGTGTCCCTCTCTATTTAAAGGTGGGCAGGTGGAATGCTCAAAAGGAGAAATCCTTTCAAAATTTTCCAATTTTAAATGTAAATATTAGAGAACACTATTTGGAAAGATGGACAGAGGAAATAAAGGAAACGAACTCTGATAGGCTAAGTTTTAAGAAATGTGGGCTGCTTGAAGGCAGCCCATGCCCCGTCTTGACTGCACCTCTGGACCCTTACTGACCTTGACACCCTTTAAGAATGGAGCTGCCACTTCCGTGCCTTGCTTTGGTTCTTCTCTAGCAATTAGGATTTACTTTATCAGTCCCGGAGGCTGTAAGGAAGCCCTCGAGATCCCAGACCCTCTAAATACCCATCTCCCTGTTGGCCCAACAGCCCAGAACCATGTTGCCGATGGCAAACCAGATTTTGGGTCTGCTCGGCTGTTCTAGAGCTGTTCTGTTCAAGATTGAGGAGGAATGGGTTTCCTTGGTTGCAGAGATAGCCCCCAGCAACACGCCGCGTGGCTGAGGATGCGACGGGTGCCACCTTCCAGTCCTCAAGCCCTTGGAGCTGGGAGCAGGCAGAGGGGGTCGCGTGAAGGTGCAGGAGAGAAGGACAGTGAAACAGCTGTGGTCTGTCGCTTCCCGGAACGAGCCTGCGATAAACAGTGCAGGGCCCATCCACCTGGGAGAGCTCTTTAGGGGACTATTTTATTTTAGTTTGTTAACTGATGAATCATTTATTCGAGCAAGACAAAAACGTCTCCACATCGTTTCCTTTTATACAGAAAGTGGAACATGTCAAATATATTACTTTTTCTCTTTTTCCACAGATCTTATTTGAGTCTGGTCCCAGGAGCTTCTTTTCATTCTAGGATTCACGTTTTAGTGACACACATGCACCCATTACAGCCAAAACAGCACACTTGAATTTTGGATAGTCATTCATTATGATGGTGACAGTACCAACATATGGTAAAAGCCCTCTGGCTCTCCCCACCACGTCCTTCTTTTCGAGCCAGTTCTTGCCTTCTTTGTACGAACCTCTATCATCAACTTTAATATTATCTCCTTCAGTCAGAAATTCGATGTCTCCATCATCTTTTTCATGAACTGTTCATTGCTCTGTGTGTGTACTATTGGAATGTAGGAGACTATTTTAATCTGCAAAAAAACCGTTTAAGTGGAAGCCAGAGTGAGTCTTCATCCAGTCTGAGCCTTTGCTCCACAAGTGTCTAGACTCCCAAGTTGGCAGTGCAACTGGGACTAAGCTAACTTTAGATAATCTTGAGAATGAACCCTGGAGACTCCTGTTCATCAAAAAAGGCTGTAAGAAGACATTCTTCCCCATCACATACTGGCTGGTACTTAAAATGCACGAGACAAGCTGATGTAGGCATCCCGAGCCATGGAAATGGACTGCGGTGGGATCGGCGGATGAAGGGAGGACTTCTTTTATCTTGAAGACACTCTTTCGTGGAAGTGTGTTCACGGCTGAGGAGAATTGTGATTCATTTTCTCGGTGGCCGAGCATCTCAGCTTCCCCCAAAATGTTCAACCTAAGATTTGCATTAGGAAGCATGGCGGCAGGGGGGGAAGGCCTGTGAAAACACTGTCCTTGATGAGAATCAATTTAAAAATTATTTGGAGTGACTTTTCTGCAAAGAAGTTGTCTTGTTTTTCTTATACAAAATTATTGCTGTGAGCAGGACCTGCACTTTAGGTTGGTTGACTAGTGGGGATGATAACCCTTTTGCCAACCCTGTTTTTTTTTTAAATTTTGAGGTGTTATTGCAGGGACAGCTTGCTGGGGCTAGGTGTGCAGTGTGTGACCTGGCATGGAATCCTCCAGGTGAAAAATTACTGCAGGCACAATGTCCCTCTCCCCTACCAGAAAAAAATGACTCAAGGGCTTCCCTGGTCATGCAGTGGTTGAGAGTCTGCCTGCCAAGGCAGGGGACATGGGTTCGTGCCCTGGTCCGGGAAGATCCCACATGCCGCGGAGTGGCTGGGCCCGTGAGCCACGGCCGCTGAGCCTGTGCGTCTGTAGCCTGTGCTCCGCAACGGGAGAGGCCACGGCAGTGAGAGGCCCGCATACTGCAAAAAAAAAAGACTCAATATCCTTAGACTTCAAATGAGTTAGTCAGATTCTAGTTCTCTTCCTCAGTTGAAAGGCTTGGAGAATCTCTGCATTGGAGGTCTTGCCCAAAAGATACAGAAGGTGCGTTGTGTGTGCACGTGAGTGTGTGTTACACGTCCACCTCCTATGTGTGTGCATGCATGTCATGTGCACACATATGAACGTGTCCTTCACGTGTATGTGCATCACATGGGTGTGCATGCGCTCTGTTGCGTCACCTGTGTGTGTCTGAGCGCACCCAGTGCAGCGAAGGTACCAGTTGAGCTGAACTTGAGAGCCTTGGAAGACAGTCCATTTCTCTGGAGTAGTGGGATTCTGGTTAGTGTTAAGAAAACAGCTAAGCCTTCATTTTGTTATTTGAGAAACATTTGGGGTTCTTGTTAAAAAACAGCATCCATGAGAAAAAATATCAGCTCTCTCAGGAATGACTATGTTCGTGGCTTGGAGGATGAGGAGTCTCAAAGGGACTGATACCCAGCCATCAGCCAGGTTGGGGGTGCAGGACACACTGTCCAGGAGGGCATTGCTGCTCCTTTGTGGTATCTGCTGCGACTACAGGTAGTCCTGCTAATGGTGGCTCTTCTTCTCTTGAGACTAGCAATCTTCTCTCAGGGGCTGCATACTGGCTACCTTGTAATCTGTTCTTTGTAAGGACCTGGGACCACTGTGTCTTCTGTGTCCAGGCTACAGTAGCCTTATTTGGTAGCTCACAGCACACCCCTCTTTCTCTCTTCGGGGACTGCCACTGCCAAGGGACCTTCTCTACTGCTTAAGGGATTGGAGGTCCCATCACTGAATAACTGGAGTTGGTAGAGCCCTGGGAAGCCATTTCAGATTTCTTTTTTGGGCCTTGCATCCCATTCCTCGACAGGCTTTTCGAAAAGGATGGGGCAATTTTATCTCTAACCAGTACATTCCTTTTCTGCTTCCAGTCCTTGTAGGATCAGGGTCACAAATAAGCCCCCTCTCCAGACCAGACACATATCCTGGCAAAGAGGTCTTTTCCTCCCCCGAGTCTGGCCCTTCAGTGATGCCAGGAAAGGAGAGAGATGAAAAAAATAAAGCCTCTCCTTCTCCGTGAAAGCTCCCTCTCTGCCCACCTGAACTTGAGCCTCTGTGTCATCAGCTTTCTCATACTGAACGTCTTTGTCCTATGGGAGCAGATGTTCATGGAGTCCAGTGATCAAGCTACGGCGTTTCATTTAATGATATTATACTCACTTTCAACGTTAGGAGAATCGATAATGTTTTCTATTCAACTTGGTTAAGTCTTGGTTAATATTTAGCTCTGTCTTTAAGCCTAGTCCAGATACCTACAGCCTGACACGTCTAAACGAGGAAACTAGGTGCCCAGCCTGTGTTCAGTCCCTGCCAAGTTAAAGGAAAGCGTGGGCAGTCACTGCAGTTGACCGTGGGAGTGGCAGGTGTGAAGCTTGGCCTTGAGCTGTTGTTATTCTCGGCCCTGACGGTCTGCCGACTTGGGTAACTGCTATAAAAGCTTTTTAGCTGTAAGCAGAATACAGTCCCTGGTGCCTACTTTCTAGATGAGCTGCTAGGAAAAAAAAAAAAAAAAAAAGAGGCTCTGCCTATGAGAATGAAAGTTGTTTTGCTTCTAACATATTAGAAGCAAAACAACTACTTAGGTGAAGGTTTGCTTTGCTAGAACGTTTGATAGGAAATTCGGTGTTTTTGAATCTGGCAAAAAATATGGATTAGACAAGTGGCTGATTATAAGTTATTACTTATAAGCCCAAATGCTTGGTCCGCTAAATATTGTGATTTTTTTGTGGTGATGCATGTTTCAGAAATACTCATCAGACCTTCTGCATCATATAAGGAACCTTTGAAGGTTCTCTTCCACCTTTCTTCAACAAGGCCAAAGTTCGTTTCTCTCTTTCATTGTAACTTGACAGTCTTGATTGGACAGCCACATCTGGGGCTGATTACGAACATCTATCTTGACAGCCACCTACTTGCTACCTTTGTCAGTGACCAGGCTATACGCTTTTCCAGCACGAGGCTCCTACTTAGGGCAGCTGGGGCCGAAAGCTTCAATACCTGTATTCTGTCTGGAGGAGAGGATGAATTTGTGTAAGCAGACTCCAGCTCACTGCCAGCTCTGCAGTCCCAGCCACCAGCCTACATTTTCTTCTCTGCCTACCATTTATGAGAGATAAATAAGTTTATGCAAAAACAAAAAGAGGTACAATTCTAAGATGACACTGTAGGGAAAGTTGTTACACAAAAGTGCATGCAATAGGGCTTCCCTGGTGGCGCAGTGGTTGAGAGTCCGCCTGCCGATGCAGGGGACATGGGTTCGTGCCCCGGTCCAGGAAGATCCCACATGCCGCGGAGCGGCTGGGCCCGTGAGCCATGGCTGCTGAGCCTGCGCGTCCGGAGCCTGTGCTCCGCAATGGGAGAGGCCACAACAGTGAGAGGCCCGCGTACTGCAAAAAAAAAAAAAAAAAGAAAGAAAAAAAAAATGCATGCAATAAACTATTATATATAGGATGGATAAACAACAAGTTCCTACTGTATAGCACAGAGAACTTGTTCAATATCCTATGATAAACCATCATGGAAAAGAATATAAAAAATAATATATATAACTGAATCACTTTGCTGTATAGCAGAAATTAATATGACTTTGTAAATTAACTATATTTCAATTAAAAAAATTTTAAATGCACGCAGCAAAATCACACATGATTACTCAAGATCAGCTACAAGTTCAACTCAGAACTGCCTAGCAGTCACAGCTAATGGAGCGTGACTCCTTCTCCTTCTCTTTTCTTCTTCATAAAAGCAAGCAAAAGAAAGAAATGCAGCGTCCTTCTGTCCTCCAGTGTCCTTGTCCTCGTGTCCTCTTAGACTGTCCCAAGCTATGGCATGAACCTCACCAAAGTTCCAACCCCATGTCCAATATTACTCAGCTCTCTGTGTTACTGAAACACAAGCTAACATCATTCCACACAGGCCCCAATGTCCTATCATCTCTCCTGATACCTTTCTCACTACACCCACTTAGGTTTAATCAGCTCTTCACCACCCATGCGAATGGAAGGTAAGTAGTAGCTTGCATAACCCAAATGCTCAGATATCCTAAAATCAATGGAGTACATCACTTTTTATTCTCTCTTGGCGTCCAGCAGATCTGTCTTCATAATTACATGTTGAGTGGAGGCTAGGATTAAATTTTGGAACTAAAATGGTGTTAACATTTAAATGAAAATGTGTATCCCCTCTTTTGAAGAAAAGAAATCAACTGGAGAGCCAATCATCCTAGAAAGAGATAGTTCACAAAGTGGAGAATACCTCCTCATAAAGTAAAAACCTGACTTCCTATTTGGACAGAATTATAACATCAGGCTGAAATGCCCCGTCGTATAGCCTTAGGATGATCATTCTGCTGATGAATACCCGCCATCTACCTGGGTATGTGTTTTAAGACTTTAGATGGCTGCTTTGGACCCTGGCCTCCTTGCAGGCAGTTTCTCTGATTGCAGGGGCAGGAGTGTTATAGAATTAGTCTCTCTGCCTTGAAATTATTTCTACAGATTCTTGGTCCCTTGGAATCACTTCTCTAAGTAAATGTCAGCGTTTATGCAAAGACCCAGGAACATCACATATTACAATAATGGTAAAGTTGGGTTTAAAGCATTTCATTGCAAATCTTTGCTTGTTTTTATGAAAGAGAAGAAGGGAGGAGGAGGAGGGGGCGTCACTTTCCATTAGTTGCGGCTGCCAAGAGGTCCTGAGCTGACCTTGCAGCTGACCTTTCCTTTGGTAACCTTGTGGGATTTTACTGAATGCATTTTTTTTTTGGCACGTGGCATCTTAGTTCCCCGACCAGGGACTGAACCTACGTCGCCTGCAGTGGAAGCGCGGAGTCTTAACCACTGGCCTGCCAGGGAAGTCCCTTCGGCATGCGTTTTGTGTAACAACTTTCCAGATAGTCTCATCTTACAATTGTACCTCTTTTTATTTTTGCATGGATTTATCTATCATTATTTATTGAACATATTTTCTGGGCCACAGTGCTTTTGGGAATGAGGTGGCATGAGTTACATAGGCAGAGAGAAGAAAAGCAGCACCATAACCACAGGTGGAGCTCTTAGTCATTCTAACTGTCAGGCAGCCCTTGCTTAGGGAGCCAGAAGAGGCAAGCTCACTCCTGAATATGGTATAATTGATACGTGAGATGCTAAGAGTGAGGCTTTCATACAAACCTAGAGATGATGGTATCCTTGCAAACACCCGAGTGTGTATTTCTTTGTACTCTGGAAATTGTGATCAGCCAATGAAATGGGCATCATCTCTTTTCTTATTGCTTGTATACAAGCCCATCTACAATTTCAGGGACAGAAAAACGTCACTGATGGTGTGAAGTGCCTGTCTGTAACAGTGCTTGAGGAGTAGCCCAGGGAATCCGTGGATTAAAGGTCGATGTTCAGTGTGTCTGTTGTGGGTGAGCAAGGTGGCATGGCCATACCTGTGAGGGGTGGGGCTCCCTCCAGCGCTCACACCTACACACCCCTACATGCTGCATCTTTATTGGCTGATGCGTATGCTGATGTTTTAGGAACAATGTCCTCAGGTCTTTCTCGTGCACTGTGATTCTCTTAGTGCCCAGCTTTGTATCCAGTTCTTAAAAAGCCACTTTAAGGGGTTGTTGAATTACATTTGCATTGTCCTTCATTGGAAAGCCATGTCTGGCATTTAAAAAAAAAAAACTGTTTCATGGTTTCTCATAAAGGTGCAATTTTGCTTCGTTCTTATTCATTTATTTTCACAGTGGGGAGAATAAAACTGTTTCCCTACAAGAATTATGGTCCATTTTTTGCCTTTCATGTTAGTGATTTCCACCCAACCCCACTGCCCTCCACGGCTCCCTAAGAAAAATGACAGCAATTTGAGAAGAAAAAAAATGCAATCTTATAACAAAGCAGGCCTTGTCTTGATAAATACAATGATCGATGACCGCAACCATTTTAAGTCCTTTTGGGGAGATGAATAATTCTTTGATTATGTCTAAGAAGAGAGAACACATGAATTTATGTTCTGGGTCCTCAAATACCTTCTCCCTCTCCCTTTTTACTTCGATCTAACTTGCCTGAAGTTAATGAAGCAAATACCCAGGGGCAGAGGCAGGTGTTGTGAGGCTGGAAGCTCATACAATTTAAGACCTTTTTAAGGAAAAGAATACAAAACTATCTTACTTTTACTTTTTTTTTTTTTTTTTTTTTTTTTTACAAAAACATATGGCCGTGTGAACATACTGCCAAAGCAAGAGAGATCCCTGAAGCTTAAACTTTATTGGCTTCATGGTAAGTCCATTCCTGTGGGTACCATATTGAAATAAACGTCCACCTATACTATGCACGTTTGAACTTTCTACTTGTGTACATGAACTCAGGAAACGTCGGTCATGACTATACAGGGACTAGATAGGAACAGGCAAGTATAAACGTAAGACCACAAGATTACATATTGGGTTTTGAACACACAGATAGGGTTTTCTGTTTTTGTTGAACTTCAAGGTCTCCAAAGATCACCTCTCCAGACTCTGAATTGTCTGACGCCTGCATTTAAATGTTCACTTTAAGGGGCAGGTAATCAACTTAATACATTATCATTCACTCAGACAAGCCTACTCAAACACCATTCTCTGAAGTGGACTCATGCTGAGCAAATCCTTATTCTAGAAGCCAGGTGATGGGTGAGGGAGGGAAAGGGGGTGGGGTGGGGAGCACAGAGCCGGTTGGCAGAGCTTGGCGTTTGATTGATTGATTTTTCAGGCAGTTCAGATACTGGTCTGGAGGTCTCCATTGAGGAGGGTCCTCTGGGTCTCCGTGGTCTCATTCAGCCGGGATTTGTCCTGCTTACTGTCACTTCGTTCCCCGTCGTCTGTGCCGCTCACCTTGACCAAGCAGAGGACGTTCTGGAAGCTCTTCTTGAAGTTGTCAGACAAGAAGGCATACAGGATAGGGTTGGCACAGCTGTTAGCATAGGTGAGGACCACCACAAAGTCAAACATGCCCTTAAGGGCTGGGGTGGGACTGATGGCCACAGACACCGAAGAGACATTGAAGATGTAGAAGGGGAGCCAGCAGAAAATGAAGACAGCCACCACAATGGACACCATCCGGGTGACCTTCTTCTCAGACTTTTTCCTCTTGGAGGAACCCACTCGGATTCCAGAGGACTTCACTTTGATGATAATGAACAGGTAGCAAAGACAGATGATGGTGAGGGGCACCAGGAACCCCAAGATGAAGGCATAGATGATGAAGCCTGTGTACCATGCCCCAGATTCGCCTGGCCAGTTGATGGTGCAGCTGCTTCTCCCCCATTGGTTGCTCCGAAGGCCAGCATATATCATGATAGGCAAGATGACCAGCAGAGAGACCCCCCACACAGCCACGTTGATCATCTTGGCTGTCCGGGGTCTCCTCCACTTGGCCGACTTGATGGGGTGGACCACAGCCAGGTATCGGTCAATGCTCATGACTGTCAAGCAGAAGATGCTGGTGAACTGATTGATGCCATCCACAGTCATGACCACCCGGCAGATGGCCTTGCCAAAGGGCCAGTGGACCAGAGCCACCTGCATGGCCAGGAAGGGCAGACCCAGCATGAAGAGTTCATCTGCGATGGCCAGGTTGAGGATGTAAATGTTGGTGATGGTCTTCATCTTGGCATAGCGGAGGATGACATAAATGACCAGTGTGTTGCCACACAACCCAATGATGCAGACCACAAAATATATGAAGGTGAGGACTGCATTGCTGGTCAGGTCATAGTATGGCTCTGTTTGGTTTGAAATGTTGGCTGTAGCCACGGAGCCATTGAGGTCGAATGGAGAGGAAAGCCAAGGTTGGGTCCCATTGAGTAGTTCATATGCCAGATCCATGGCTGCCTGACAGCTTAGGCTAGTTCCAGCCAGCCAAGGATCTTGTTCTCACCTTCATGGGTCCTGGAGGCAAAGGATCCACTGTGACATCTGCAAGGAAAAAAGGAAAATTGATTCATCAATCAGAGGCTACTTAAGTTCTCACCAGCTTTCCGTGTTTCTGGTTTGCCCTCTCAGATGCTCTTCAATCGGAAAGTGTGTTATCTTTCGCATCAACGTGAGCCTACCAGCCCATTCTCATCAGCCTGCAGGCTTTTTGAGTTGTTTTTCCACTGCGGGGGAAGGGTTTGAGTTAAGTCATCAGAGTTTATCTTGTCACCTTTGGTGATGCACACATGGGAGTTGGCGGTGGCTGCAACACAGCGATTCCTAAGAAGCTAACTGGTCTGAACTGTAAAAAGGCAGAGCTTGGAGAGGTCTGACCTCAGAGGAGTCTGACGCCGGCATTCCTGGCCTTTTCCCCTTGAGGAAATCTATGTTGGCTTGTTGACTGCTTTGGAGTCTTTCCATTCTGAAAATCCCATCATGGAAAAATCCCAGACTTTAGAGGTGAAAAAAACCTAGGGTTCACCCATGGAGCCCACGTGACCCCGTGCCAGGCACTTAACCGCTCTGACTCTCATTTGTTACAGTGGAGGTGTCATGAAGGCGAAGTGATGCAGTGCAGGTGAAAATGCCCAGCACTGTGCTGGCTTCATCATCAGAACTCTAAAAAATTTTATCTTTTCTCCCTTTTTCATCTACCATTTTATTTACTTCTAATTTATTGAAAGCTGCCTACACGATGAACCAATTTATAGTCTTAAATATTAAAAATAAAGATCTGGCTTGCTTTTATTTTTCAGATGTATGCTGTAGTTGATTTTTGTTTCTTCCGTTTTTGTTTCTCGTTACTCCGTGCTTGACCTCCTCATGCCTTGGAGAGTCCTTTCCCAAGTCCCTCGGCAGGATGCTTATCTTTTCACACGCTGGAGAATTTGCCTGTGATCCCCTGATTAAACATCAAAACAGGAGCCGGTGTGAGGGAGGAAGCCTCATTCACAGAAGTGAATTCCAAACACGAATGTCGATCGTTCACATCCACTGTCCCCTTGACCTTCCCAACCATCCTATGAGGTGGGGATAATTATCCCCATTTTACAGATGAGGAAACTGAGGCTTAGAGAGTTTAAGGAACTTGTTCCCATTCCCTTGTACATCATTGGTGGAGCTGGGATTTGAACACAGGACACCCAAGTCTTCTGCACTTTTCACAGCATCACAGCTGCTGCTCAGTGGATTGGAAAACTAGTGGCTGATAATGGGGCTTTGGTTTGAAGCAGCTGACTCCTGTTTTACCTCCATGCTGAGAAAATAATTGTAACAATATTGGCTTGGCCTAGGATATAGAACAATAGCTCATCACATAATTAAATGATTTATCTACGGTCATTCAGAAAACATCACTGGGGTGCTTCTTTATTCTGGATACCAGGGATACAGGAATGAACAAGGTATTGGAGGTGACAACTTAGGAGGGGAGACAGGAAGGATGCCAACTCTTACAGGGTGTGAATTGCATGGAGATATGAACAAAGGATTTAAGAATGCCTTTCTCTGCTGGGGGATTCAGAGGAGGCTTCACATGAGGAATGTCTGAGCTGGGTCTTGAATACATGAAGCATGAAGCCAGGAGGGCAGGTAAGAGGTCATTCTGGGAAGAGGGAGGCTGGAAAAGGGGTGATGTGCTGAGCTCATAGCGGGAATAGTTCGTTTGGTGGACACATTTCCTCTGAGCAGGGCGCTTTTCCTGGTGCCTGAGTGAAGACTGGAGAGATAGCTCCTTTCTGCTTGGAGAGACTGCTGATGAGTTATAGGGGACTTAGCCAGCAACAAATGCCTCAGGAGGCTTGCCCACCTTTGTCTCTGGTTCATTCTGCACTGCCAGGCGCATTGCTTATCCTTTCTGTGCTGATTTCCCCACTACACAACTGCTGTAAAATGGGGTCTGGGCTTTGTGGCTGATCTTTCTGCAGAGTGCTTTGGGGACCCAGGATTCAATGTCTGCACTGGGTAAAAAGCATAAACTGGCAGCTGTTAAAAACAGAAGCTGTGAAGAAACCATCTTTGGCATCCCTGGGTTAACATAGGTTGTTTCCAATATCATTTCCATCTGTTTTGTTAGTTACTTTAATTCTTCTGACCCAGAATCTTATTTAAGGTGCCTGCATTGGAGTATACATTAATCACTAGCATTTCCAGGGTCCCATCTATGTGATGTGCAAGGTCACACTCCTATGTCTGGGTAAAACTGAAGACCTCTGGGCTGCAGAAGCCCTGTGTAGAGCTTTGGGGATAAGGGTGATGATGCAGGCAGGTGAGGGGTGGGTTGGTTGAATGCTGACCTCCAGCCCTGACTCTGCCTTTTTGGCTAGAGTCTCATACAATGGGATGGAATTGCATAGGGTCATTTTTTTTTTTTTTTTTTTAATTAGGCTGAGAAGCAGCATTCTCCACTTTTGAGAGAGGTAGCAACAGACAGAGTTCAGAGCTTGGTGAAGGTGGCAGAGATGGTAAGCTGGGGAACCAGTCCAGAGTGAGAAGTCTCCTCCAAAGAAGAAATGAGTTTGAATAACAGTGAATCTTATTGCATCAACAACGAAGTCAGCTGCCTAAGGTCTCTGAGTGACTTTGCTTCATTTGTGTCTCATTGAAAGTGGAGTCCAATGCCAGGCATCATTAGTTGCTGGATTGTGGTTAAATGCACCAGGAAGTTTGGTTTTTCTGCTTTATTTTTTCCAGCCTAAGAATTGTTAGATACTGGAAATGCCTGGTTGTTGGTTTCCTCTGAGACTGACTCCAGCTCTGTTGGAGAGGAGGGTGAGAATGGTCTAGAGCATCCCCTCCCCTCCCAGAGGGGCTGTGGTTCCCAGCCTAAGAATGTTGGGATGGGGACCACGCATCCGGGGTGGTCCTAAATCCTGCTCAGCTTCAGTTTTTCCCTTCTCCCCAGCATCTTTCCCTCCATTCAGGCCCCACCCCACTTCCCTCGGGCCTCCTAAACCCCAGTGGGTCTCCGGGCGGCTGGAGCGTGAGCCCCACAGTTGGGGGGGAGACTCAATAGCCAGGTGCCGGCCACCGAGGTGCTGGTGCGCCTAGGAAAAGCCGAGGCAGCGCTGGCCGAAGGGCAGTGGGGAGAGGTGAGACTCCGGACCGCCCAGCTGGCTCTCCAGGCGGGCACAGAAAATCCTCCTCTGCGCCATCCACCTTGCTGGCCCTCAGACCCAAGGGTTTCCTGAAGGATTCCCTGCTATTTCCAGGAGGAGGAGATTAAAGATTGTCCTGCCAGCACCCTTGTCTCCGGGGCATCAGGCACAGCTGGGAGCGGGCGACAGCCGCTTGGGGATGTGGCCGGCGGCTCGCGGGCGCAGGCCAGTCAGAGATTCGGTCTCTCCACACCTAGGCATCCTGTTCTCTCCGCCCGGGCGCTGGGGAGCAGACCCTGCACCGTTCGGGATCCGTGTCCCAGGCCCGGCTAGAAAGAACAAGGGAGGAACCCAATTCCTGCTCCGCCGCTTCCCACTCACAGGCTCGGATCCCGGGTGCGCGCCCGCAGGAGCCCCGGCGATGTCCCCCCCGGCCTCGCTCTCCTCGTGTCCGGGCTCTTTTGCGGGCGGATGGGAGAGAAACTGTCGCCGTCGAAGCTGTCACCTGGACACTCGGCTGGGGGACCAGGACCGCACAAGGGCGCACGCGACGCACACCAGCATGCAGCTGTGCGGACACGTCCGTTCCAGCACACACGACCCACGGCGCCCCACTCACGCCGGGACACCCGATGTCGTTCATTCCCACCAAAATCACTCCCCAAAACACGAGGGTGGAGAACCACGCACCGGGACCTACACTCGGGCACACCGACGCGCGCACCCCCATGCAGCGCAGATGCACCCAGGTGCCCAAGTGCTTGTCTCTCTCTCTCATACACACACACACGCACACACGCACACACACACACACACGCACTCTCCCCCACAGCTCACCTTTGCTTTTCCGCTGCAATCCGCCAGCTCGGCTCGCCGGCACCCAGCGGCCGTCCCCAACCCAGCCGGGCGCGCAGCCGCTTGGCCGGCGCTCGGCGTCCAGAGCTGCCCGCTCCGCTCGCGAGTCGCACCGCCGAGAGCTCGCTGGGCCCACAGATCCCGGGCGCCGAGCCGCGGACTGAGGCTCCGGGCGCGGGTGATGGAGCGCGCGCGCGCGGGTGGCTGCGCCTCCTGGACTGGCCGTGCCGAGCGCGGGCCCCTCGGCTCATTTCCCCACGCCCCCCCATTACGTCACGGCAGCTCGCTCCGCCCTCCCGGTCCTGTGGGCTGACAGAGGTGAGCCGCGCGGAGAATCCTGCGGGGGGCTCCGGGCGGAGGTCGTGGGCGCCCGGGGTAGAGGGGGACGCGCGTGCGGGGCGCGAAGGGTCGAGCGATTTCGGCCTCCCCAAAACCCGTGGCAGGGACACGCGCTGTCTTCCGTCCGCTTTCACAGAGTCTGTTCTGTTTCACCCAGCCTATTGCAGGCAGCTGGAGTGGCGCCCGGGGACCCAGACTCGCTCCGCGACCTCTGCCATCTCTGCATTCAGACAAGTTTGCAAAGCAGTGGGTCATCCCCGGGCGCAGGGCCAGGGGATGGAGCGGGAGAAAACGGGTCCGGGGAAGGCCCTTCTCCATGCGGTGACCAACGCCCCTCCGCACAGGGTGTGAGCCCGCACTCGGGTTCCAAAATTCCGGTGCGGGAGCAGTCAGAGGCCCAGCAAGGGAGCGTCTCATCCCAGCTCTCCCAGGTTTCCACAGCTTGGAGACGCAGTGGCCATGTAGCCCGTCCCCTACCTTAACCTTGACCGTGGGCACCTACTGTCGTGCTCGGCACAGCCCCTCCTCTTCCCTGCTGTGAGGGAGCAAATGCATACAAACGTGCATGAAGTAGGTACTGTGTCCCGTACAGGTAGAGCTATTTATTTTTTGACTGTGATGATTCAGCTTCTGTTCCAAGTTTAATGTCATAATTGGTCCTGCAAGCCTCTCCTTCCTCACCCTCCTCCAAGTACACACACACACACACACACACACACACACACACTCACCATCCTGAGTACAGTATTAGAAGATGGGAAAACAGAAAGCAAACGCCAACTATAGTTTTTCTCTGTAGGCTGAGCTGGCTCTGACTGTGCTATTATCTGATTTGCAATTCACCAGTGAAAGTTACAGTCCAGAGGCTGGTTAGCAGGTACCCTGAGCCCTAGAGATGGGTGAGTGACCTGGGAAGCTGGAACCACCAGGTAAGGTAGCAATCAACTGCTAGTTTCTATCTGGGCCAGGCTGTGTCTTGGGGTACCCACCGCGAGGGTGGAAATCAAGGGTTATCATTGGATGTGTCTCTTTCTGAGATGTCAGTCCTAATGGGGCTTGAATCGTTATCCGGGTAGCTCGACAGAATAGGAGTGCCCCTGCTCACCACCAGCTGGAAGAGGGAAGGGTGGTCATAGTACCAGGAGACAGAGTGGAATTGAGCTCAAGAGAACCCTGCATGCTCAGGGTGGGGGGGCAGAGCTGCTGCAATAGCACCTGTTGCAACTTCTAGTTTAAAACCAATGACCCAGGGCTTCCCTGGTGGCACAGTGGTTAAGAATCCGCCTGCCAATGCAGGGGACACAGGCTTGAGCCCTGGCCCGGGAAGATCCCACATGCCGCGGAGCAACAAAGCCTGTGTGCCACAACTGCTGAGCCTGCGCTCTAGAACCTGTGAGCCACAACTACTGAGCCTGCATGCCACAACTACTGAGCCTGTGTGCCACAACTACTGAAGCCTGTGGGCCTAGAACCCGTGCTCCGCAACAAGAGAAGCCACCACAATGAGAAGCCCACGCACCGCAACAAAAAGTAGCCCCCCCTCTCGCCGCAACTAGAGAAAGCCCACTCGCAGCAACGAAGACCCAACGCAGCCAAAAATAGATAAACAAAAAAAAATACATTTTTAAAAAAATTTTTAAAAAAAACAACAAAAACGAATGACCCAACTGGTTTCCAGGAAAAGAGGAAGAAAAGGAAGATCCAGGAAATGCCTATTCCAGTCTCAAATTCCTTTCCCGGGAACCATGTTATCTTTTCAAAGGTCTTGAGCTGTTGGTGCCAAACTCCTGTGTTATTTTTTTGAAAAAGAATCGTTTTTCTAACCTATACAAGAAATGAACCGGTGGCTCTCAATGTCCCCCTTCCCGTCCCCTTCTAACCCTCAGGGTAACCCTGATGGAACAATGCTTTTTTTTTAAGTTTTATATAAGTACTACCAGCAAAAGCAGACTGCCCCTGATGGATCGGCTGAATAACCATCTCCCTTCAAGGCAGCTAGCTGGGGCGATTAGTAGTCTTCTTGGTTGCAACCTCAGGGGTTTCCCAGGTGAAATTCAAAACTGCCTCCCCTGGACACGGAGGGGAAGAAGAGACGGAAGAAAGGTAGCCACTGAAGATTGGTGGGTGGCAGTTTTAAGAAGCAGGAAAGTCACACATGAGGCTTATCTTGGGTGCTGCAAAATGCATAGATCTCTGCGCCCGCCCTCCAGAATCTTAGACATTTATATAAAGGCCTTAAGGGGGTTCAGTCGTGTATTCAGTCCGGATGGTCTCGACAACACATTGCTTTGAAGGCTTTGAGATGGTTCCTAGCGAGGGAATGTACATTCCAAGGACAGGGGAAGGGGCACCGAGCCTCAGATTGCCCTGGTCCGGCTCTCAGGTCAACCGGCTGTCATGTCTTCTCCAAGACCTCCTCCAACAATGCTCTTTATCTCGGATGATCTGATGCAGTGAAATCCCCCTTCGCTATCCTTTCCTTGTGAAGCCTCCTCTCCCCCGCCTCCCCATAAGGCAGGTGGGGTGAGTCCAGCCTGGAAAAAGTACTGGACTGATCCATCCACCTCAGGCACGCCTGTCTCCACTGCAGGGCTGGGTGAGTGGGTCCGAACAACCTTGACCTTGACAGCAGAAACTGTGTAACCTAGAACAATTGTTGATTTTGTCCGGATAAGGGAGGCTTCCCTCTCCCGGCTTTGAATGCCTTGAGAGAGCTGTTTGATTTTGCTGCCACCTGCCCTTGGCGGCTACCCTCAGGGTTCCGGTCCCTCTTTGAGTCCTGATGGCTATTCTTCTGACTTCCCCTCCATCTGCCGAATTAAGTCTGCACTGTCACTGGTGGGGCTGCCTCCCCTTCCTCTGCAGTTTGCTGAGTAACTAAGTAACCAAACCCTGAGCCAGAAAAATAGAAGGGTTGGAGAGGAGATAACCTCCACCCTGGCTTGTTTGATATCTTTAAAGCAATTAAATAATACCTTTCCCTCATTCAGCACTTATCAGAGAGACAATAGACAGCAGGAAATTAAGAACAGGAGCAGGACCAAGGACAGGGCCAGTGCTCTGCCTGTAACATGGGGAGATGCCGCTGAGTTCAAGCTTTTGTTGAGAAGTTTACAGCCCAGGGGCCCTGATGTGAATACAGAAGTCCCAAGTAGGTCATTATGTCTCTTAGTGGTGTAATAAATTAAATGGGGGAGGAATCGTGACCCTGCAATCAGTTTAGTGGAAGAAAGTCTTGCAGTTAAGCCTGGAGGAAAGCAGGAGAGCCCTGGGAGGAGGCTTGGACCCGGTTGGGAGAGGTGGATGCCCATCCAAACATCCAGGGTGGTTTTTACTGTCTCCATGGGAATGCCGAGGCGGAGGCTCTTCACGTCCATAGATGTGGGAAGAACGGCGCTCCTGAGGTGGAGAACATACAGATGTACAGAGGCAGGGACGGTCCCCTGCGTGTTGCTCCTGTTACCTGGACTTCCTGGGACACTCCTGTTTTCAGTTGTTCTGTCCCTTGTCACCCACAAACCATGTGCCTCTTACCAAAATTGAGATGTCAGCTTCCACATTCCGTCTCCGAGGCTGCATCTTGCAACCAGTGGCACGAAAAACCCTTTCTGACATCATGGGTCCTGATGGTTAGTTTGGAAAATATGACATATGGTCACCAGAACTCTTGTAAAACTCTGACCTTTTGGCATGGTGGGTTGAACAGTCTCTTTAGATACAGAAGGGGTTAACGTGGGCCCTTTCATCCCCTCTCTCTTCCCCACCCCTTGACAGGTAGGAGTTTGGCTGGACACTCACCATTTTTCTCTATGAGATTCCTCAATCCATAGGGAATGCAGTGGCTGAGTGAGTGAGCAGACGTCAGAACCTCTCTGAAAACCACCCCTAATAAGTCTAGAATCAGGAATCATGGTTTATGGTTTAGAGAGTGTTCCTTTTTCTCTGCCCTCCCCCACTGGGGCAGAACTGCACATCAACATAGAATCCTGGATCGAGAAAGGACCTTAGAAATGCTCAAGTGTGTAGCCCATGTTCCATCATTATACAGGTAAATAGATACCAGGCTCAGAGAGGCCCGGTGACTTGCCCAAGATCACCCAGCTAGAGAGTGGCAAAGTCATGCCGAATCAGCTCTTCTAGTTCCCAGGCGCCTGCCCCTCCCATGGGGACACGACCCTGCACGATGAATGTGGGAAAGCTGGAGGAGGGGGTTCCCAGCTCTCCCCACCCTCCAGCCCAGCACTTTCTTCCATCCATATCCTTTTCCTGATAACCAAATCCCTGTAGCTCTCACCCTGGCCTAGATCCTTTCTTTCAGCCCCTTGGCGACATAGTTGGAAAACACGAGGCCATCCCCCCCTGGGGTTTTTCCCAGCACGTGCTTCCTATTGCACAGATTCTGCCAGATGCTCTGTAGGAAAAGAGCACGGGTCTGGGAAGCGCTGCATGTCCGCTCCTTCTCTTAAAGATTCCCTCCTCCCCGCCCCCGTGCTTATTATTTACACTCATGGGTACTGTTTATTGAGTACCCATTATGTGCATGGTGGGGACTGAGCGATCCGCACATCCATCATTTCATTTAATCTTCTCAACCTCTGAGATCCATACCATTATTATTATTAATATTGTTATTTTGAGAAATCTTTTCATGAAGAAACCTATTTATCTTCAGCCCAGTGTTTTCCCAATTTATTTCGCTGTGGGGAATCTTCCCTGTGAATAATTTTTTTTGTTTTTTTTTTTGCGGTACGCAGGCCTCTCACTGTTGTGGCCTCTCCCATTGCGGAACACAGGCTCCGGACGCGCAGGCTCAGTGGCCATGGCTCACAGGCCCAGCCGCTCCGCGGCATGTGGGATCTTCCCGGACCAGGGCATGAACCCGTGTCCCCTGTATCGGCAGGCGGACTCTCAACCACTGTGCCACCAGGGAAGCCCTTGTGAATGATTTTGAACACTTGTTGAGTGTTTACTGTGTGCCAGGCACTGTACTGGGCACTTTATGTTAACTCATGTAATCTTGCTGAAACCCTAGGAAGCCTGTCACCATTATGACTCTCCCCATTTGTGAATGAAGCAACCAAGGCACAGAGAGGTTAAGTACTCTGCTCAAGGCCACACAGCGACCAATGCCAGAAGCAGGATTCTGCAGAGCAGCTTGGTGGAGAAGGGGGTCCTTCCTTCCTCCAATCACCCCCGGAGGCTGATTGAGCTGGAGGAGGGACTATGAATACCTTAATTGTTTAAAATTCTTTTCCCTTCCATTTATCCCCTAATCTCAAGGTGTTTGTTGATGAGTTCTGGATTGTTTCCAAGTTCTCCGAGGCCCAGACAACCATCCAGTCTTTTCTAGGACCCTTTTTCCTCCCCCTTCCAGGTCGAGCCAGGTAACATGTGTCTGGTGCTCTCCTGCTGTGTGACCTGTCCCCTCCTACCTCCATGCTGAATTGCCTAATTAGCTTGCTCTCTGGGCAGGCCTTTTCCTGGGAAAGAAAGAGCTGCCTTTAGGGTCAGATTTATAGATTCAGGGAAGCCAGATGGCCCTCGGAGAGCAGCTAGTACAGGGCTTCATGACCAGGTGGCGCAGCAGAATCACCTGGGGAGTTTTAAAAACTAAAGATGCCCTGGATCCATCCTTAGCGATTCTGATATAATGGACCTGGGACGGAGACCAGATCATTTGTTTTAAAGTTCCCCAGATGACTTTAATGTCAACTAGAGCAGAGAACCTCCGCTAGTTAAACCTTCTCATTTTAAACTTTTTTTTTCTGTAAATGTATTTATTTTTAGCTGCGTTGGGTCTTCATTGCTGCGTACGGGCTTTCTCTAGTTGCGGCGAGTGGGGCCTACTCTTCGTTGTGGTGCGCGGGCTTCTCATTGCAGTGGCTTCTCTTGTTGCGGAGCACGGACTCTAGGCGCGCAGGCTTCAGTAGTTGTGGCTCATTGGCTCTAGAGTGCAGGCTCAGTAGTTGTGGTGCACAGGCTTAGTTGCTCCGCGGCATGTGGGATCTTCCCGGACCAGGGCTCGAACCCGTGTCCCCTGCATTAGCAGGCGGATTCTTAACCACTGCACCACCAGGGAAGTCCAACCTTCTCATTTTAGAGGTGCAGGAACTTTGGATCAGGGAGGGGAAGAGTCTGTCCTGGGTCAGACAGCAAGCAGCTCATCTCTTTACCGGGGCTGCTGTGGACTCACAATGCAGTCCACAGTTCCAGGAATCCTGTGTCACTGGTAGAGTGGGAGCTGGGTGGGATTGGTGCAGGCGTGGGGCCTGGGAGCATCTGCTTTACAGGCAGATGGAACCAGAGTTTTTCCCTCATAAGGAAAAGCGCCACTGAGTAAAGAACACCCTCGTCTCGTCGAGGGGTACCCGGGTGACATGGGGGCAGCACCTCGGTGCCCTTTGGCAGGTACTCATTACTGATGCTCTGTCCCTTGTAGGCATGGGTATTTCACAGCTTCTGAGAGGTGGGCCATGATCCCACAGATGGACCAGAACGAGTAAATGGGTCTCAGTGGTTTTGTTTGTGTTTAGGTCAAGGAAGATCAGAGCCAGATTTCATCCTGGCCAAGTTAGAGAATCACTGAGCTGGGTCAGCCTCCTGTTTCTGGCATGCTCGCTCCTGGGGTCTGTGCTCCCCTGTGTCACCAGCAGCTGGGAACCTGTGTGAGGAATCCCACCGTGTCCTTTTCCCACAGCTAACTCCTTCTAACTGTGACATCCCCCTTGTCCTTTTCTTCCTGTGTTAGTGGCCACAACCTTAGCTCACCCTTCATAGGACATAGAATCTTTACATTTTAAAGGGCTTTGGGGGAGGCTCAAGCCCACAGGAGAGGATCTCCAAGTGGAGATGCCTGCCTGATGTTGGCAGAGGGGTCTTCATTCCGAGAGGAGAGGCATCTGTCTCTGATGGCAGAACACGTACGTAGCTCGCTGTCTTAGGATCAGGAATTTCAGATGCCCGAAGGCCTCCATCCCCCGCGAAGCAAAAGCCGGGAGTTAATTCAGTAACTGCAATTGCTAGATTTAAATGCTCTCTCCAAAGAGGCTGCAGTTCCTCTGCTGGCCCCAGGGTGGCGTGAGCACACAGAACTCACCGCCCCAGCAGGCCTCTGCCAGCTTGGGCCCCAGGGCTTACAGGATGGGGCCCCCAGCCCCATCCCTTGGCTGTTCTATTCTCTCTTTCCTCCCCTCCCCACCCTCCTGCCAGTCGGGTTTGGGCTGCAGCCCTGGTAGAATGAAAACAAGATCGCAGTGTCTGGAACCCAGATTTGCTGCAGATTCTGAAATTCTCTGGATAAGCAGCCTCTCCCGGCTCCCCTGCCTGTGGTAGCTTCATCTCCTCTGGCATCACTGGCAAGGATCTCCCTTTTCCCCGGCCCCTATACCGCCGGGCGGCCTTGCTGGGAGTGAGGCAGCTGCGGCTTTTGGCAGCCTTGTCTGGGGTGAGATGTGGAGACACTGAGGGCGGATGCACATCTGCCAGGGGAGGTTTTACGGCCAGATGGGGTTGGCGAAGGGTTTGGAAGAGCTCTCTCGGGAGCCTAGTACCTGCCCTCGGGCAGCACGCTGGAGCCTCAAGAGGGGCTGTCGCTGGGTGGTGCAGAAGTTTCCTTGAGGCAAAGAGGATAAGTTGTCCCTCCTTTCTGTGGGAGGATGCTCCGTGAAGACCTGTGGGCATTGACACTGTGGTGTTTTTTTTAATAGAAGTATAGTTGATTCATTGATACAATGTTGTGTTAATTTATACTGTAGAGCAAAATGATGCAGTGATACAGATTGATACATTCTTTTTCATATTCTTTTCCATTCTGGTTTATCCCAGGATATTGAATACAGTTCCCTGTGCTATACAGTAGGACCGTGTTGTTTATCCATCCTATATGTAATAGTTTGCATCTGCTAATCCCAAACTGCCGCTCCACCCCTCCCCTGCCCCCCATCCCCCTTGGCAACCACAAGTCTGTTCTCTATGTCTGTGAGTCTGTTTCTGTTCCGTAGATAAGTTCATTTGTGACACCAGTTTTAACTGCAGCGCCAGGAGAGGCTACGTTGAGCCAGGTGAGGCTCCACGGATGGGGCCTGGCCACTTCCCAAAAGTGAGAGACAAATGGCGCTTCTCCTTCTTCCTTGTGGGGAAGCCGGCCTGTTGGCTTTGTTTGCTGGTCCCAAGCATCGCAGTGCCTGCCCAGTGCCTGAGGCCCCAGAGCAGATGGCTGGACTGGGGAGGGAGCCCTGAGGGTTCCATCCCCCACAAGTCATTTGTGTGTCCTCCCCCCTCCCCCTACCTTCTGCAGCCAAATCTCTTCTCTGACAGATTGTCCCGTGGCTGCTACCAAACATTAATTTCTCTGTGCCACTTCAGACACTCCATCTTTCTCCCTGGCAAGACCCATTTATTTGGGGTTGTGAAGTGTGACAGTTTCTGGATTTTGTTTCTAGCCTGCTGGCACATGGAACCCTTTTGAATAATTAGCTTCACGGCGCAGAAGGTGTTTTTGCTCCTGGTAGAGATAGGCGAGCACATTGCAGAGCCCTAACCCCACCAGACAGAGCAGGTGACGGGGGAGCTAGGGCTTGGCCTCGCCGTGGGACTCTGCAGCAGGACTCACTTTAGGGATCTTTCAATAATAAGCTCATTTAAGCAGCTCATAAAGAAGTTTTTTTTCATATACAACTATTCTAAGTATACATGGTGCATATAAATTTTAAACTACTTAGTGGATTACAACTAGTTCCAGAAACCAGCTCCGGCCCTAAGAGATGATTTGTCACCGGTGGGTCTATTCTCAACATTGTGCTTTGGGCTCCAAAGTGAATTTTCAAAGAAGAATTCCAAAAATGATTTGGCAACAGCGACGTTGCATGCATATTTAGTTTTCCAATATGAGCACTTTTGTTAGACTATTTAGAAATAGCCAACACTTCCTTTTTAAGTTATTTATTTATTTTTGGCTGCATTGGGTTTTTGTTGCTGCGCGTGGGCTTTCTCTAGCTGCCGTGAGCGGGGGCTACTCTTGGTTGCGGTGCGCGGGCTTCTCACTGCGGTGGCTTCTCTTGTTGTGGAGCACGGGCTCTAGGCGCGCGGACTTCAGTAGTTGCAGAGCGTGGGCTCAGGAGCTGTGGCTCGCGGCCTCTAGGGCGCAGGCTCAGTAGTTGTGGCGCAGGGGCTTAGCTGCTCCGCGGCATGCGGGATCTTCCCCGACCAGGGCTCGAGCCTGTGTCCCCTGCATTGGCAGGCGGATTCTTAACCACTACGCCACCAGGGAGGTCCCTAGAGATAGCCAATACTCCCTTTGATGTACAGTTCTGATGTGATTGGCACAAAGAAACAAGCCCAAAATTTAGAATGGGCATTGACAACGTGGACATGCCTCTGAAGATTATATCTAAACATTATTCTCCTACAAAGGTACAGAACTTCGTTCATTCGTTCATCCATCTGTTCATTTATCCAGTAAACAAAGAGCCATATCAGAGAAAAATGGAGAAAAATTGTTTTCTAAGTTCTGCCATCCAACTTTGGAGTGTGCTTTCTCAGGGTGAGAGGACTCAGAAGCCCCTACCTCGGACCCTAATCCTTAGCAAGTGCTCAGAAAGCCCGCAGGGTAATAACTACATCTGATGTACCTCTGGATCTTTCAGAAATTAAATGTTTTTTCATGGTTTCTTATAACCCACACAGGAAAGAGGCTAAAAAGGGCTGTCATCTAAAACTGTCTTTGTCCCTGTTTTTGGTATCTTGCCACAAAGCTGGCAGTTGGTCAAAAAGCAATTAGCGGTGCTTGACTTAATGAGCACTGATGCATTTTTTCAGTGGGGTAGGAGGGCAGCAGTGGAGCCCTGTGTAGACCGAGGCTGCCTGGTGGGCTCGGATTACTCATCCTGATTAATATCTTCTAAAATGATATCATTCTCTACAATTTGAGGTCCAGATAGTAAAATATAAGCTGATAATATACGCTGATCTTCAGTACAAGCCGGCAGAAGGAATTGTTTGGCCAGTAAAATCTTTTTATTTTTAATTTAGTTTAATGTTTATCAAGTAATGTATGTACATGGTCAGAAAGTCAATGGTAGGATTAAGCTTTTAATGAAAAACAGCACATTCCTGCTCCCTCCTTCTCCATTTCTTTTTTTTTTTTTTTCTGCTGTACGCGGGCCTCTCACTGTTGCAGCCTCTCTCGTTGCGGGCTCCGGACACGCAGGCTCAGCGGCCATGGCTCACAGGCCCAGCCGCTCCGTGGCATGTGGGATCCTCCCGGACCGGGGCACGAACCCACGTCCCCTGCATCGGCAGGCGGACTCTCAACCACTGCGCCACCAGGGAAGCCCTCTTCTTCTCCATTTCTGACAGTACCTAAGGGCAGATGCTTTCAATACCTTTTGCTGTTTCTTCTACTTATTTACCTCCTTGTTTCTACATAACACACTTGCATTTCCGTTTCTTGATTTCTGTTTTAGATTGTTTTGATTATTTGGATTCTTTATTCCTGCCATAAACAATCCCCAACTCCTCACTCACACAATGAATTTCCCTACCCCCTTCCCTCTCGACATAGTGATCATCCTTTCTGTCACACCAGTGGTCAGTGTTTGCATTATTATAACTATGTAAATATTACCTAAAGCTGAGCCAGGCACTATTCTCTGCTGGCCTCCTCTTTCTTACAGAGCCTTTTGTTTTCCATGGAGTTAATGATTACCTCTTTCAAAAACAAAAAAACAAAACAACTTGCTTACTCGTCTATGTAACTATCCACAATTCATCTCCTAATTCTGATGGAGTTGGAAATCTTCTCCATAAATTTATTCAACATATTCGTTCCATTTTGGGGTGAGGGCTTGGAGGCATCCTTCCTGGATCCCTTCGTCCTTCTGCTCAATCTGGACCAGTTGCCCTCTAAGTCTTCTGTATAACTCTTCTCTCAGGACTTCTCTTCACCGTCATCCTGAGGATTTTCTTTCTTGCTTTCAACGTTAGTTTTCTGTTTCCTCTCTCTCGCTCTGTGTCTGGCTTACTTTTTTGTCTTAGTGGAGCATCTCCTCCAGGAGCTTCTTGAGAAAGGATATGTGGTAGCCAGCCTCCAAGACAACCCTCAATAAACCCCGTCTCCTGGTGTCCTCCCACATCGTACCAGGATTGGTCTGTGTGCCCAGTGGAACTCAACCAGAGTGATGGTACATCACTTCAGGGATTAAGGGATAAAAGACACTGTGGCTTCTGACTCTCTAGCTTGCTCTCTCCTCTCTCTCCTCTCGCCTTCGTCCTCCTGGTCCTCTTCCTTCTCCTCCCCACCCCACCCCCCGCCCCATCTACCATGAGATCATCTCTTCTGAGGAAAGCCAGTTGCCGTGTTGTGAGCAGTCCTACAATGGTGAGCAACTGGGACCTCCAGCCACCAACCACATGAACGTGCTTGGCAATGGATCCTCCAGCCCCAGCCTCAGAGGACTGCAGGTTTGGCTGACACTGTAATGTCTCCCTCATGAGAAGCCCCCAGCCAGTGCCACCCAGCTAAACACTCTCAAATTCCTGACATACAGAACATGGGAGATAATAAATGTCCATTGTTTTAAGCCACCAAAAGTTGGGTAATTGGTTATGTGGCAATAGATATGACCATGGTAATTTTTTTGTCACTGGGCTTATCTGAAAATGTCTTTCTTATATCTTTACTTTCAGCTGATGATTTGACTGTGTATGGAAACCTCCTCCCTCTGAATTTTGAAAGCATTCATCCATTGTATCCTGGCTTCCAGTATGGATGTTGATGTGTCCAATGCCTTTCCTTTCCCTGTAATCTATCTGAATCTTCTCTTCATTGCAGGTGTTATGACATTTCACAAGGCTATGCCTTGGTGTGAATCACTCTTTTCTTTTATCATTGGCTGTGTTTGGCATTCAGTGGGCTTAATCTATAATCTGGAAACTTGTGTCCCTTATTTTTGAAAGATACTGTTAATGTTAGTTTTTCGAAGATTTTTCCACTTCTGTTGTCACTGGTCCCTCTTTCTGTCATATTATTCAGAGAGACCATTTCTCCAATTCTGTTGACTTCTCTTTTTTATTTTCTATCTCTTTGTTGTTTTTGTTTTATTTTCTGAGTGATCTTTTATCTTCTAATGCTTCTATTGACTTTTTATTTCAACGGTTGTATTTTTAATTCCTAAAGGCTTGTTCTAGTCTATATACACTCTCTTTATAGCTTTCTACTGTTGTTTCATGGCTGTAATATTTTGGTCGCAAATTTCTAAGGATTTTACTAATTTTAGTTTCCTTCTACTTCTTGCTTATCTGTTTCTTTCAGATTCCTTTATCTATTTTTATCTTTCTGTAGATGTCCTTGGCATCCTTGATTGACTGTATTTAAGAGTGAAGTACTATAATGTGTATTGGAGGGTCTTTGCACGCAGGTGTGGCTGTTGACTGGTGGATTCACTGTAGGATTATCAGGTGAGGATCAGGTCACTTGCTTGGGGGACCTCCCTAATCTGTAGGTTGTTTTCATTAGGCCGGTTAGATTCCCGGGAATCCCCAAAGCTTGGATCTTGGGGCTTTATAAGCCTGGCTACCAGTGCTATTAGAGCAAAGTAGGAGAAGATGGTTTAGGGTTTCACTGTTCAGTATGTAGATGTTCGTCTAGTTTCCCCGCTCGTAGTATTGTAGCATAACCCCACTTTCCAGTGGACCTGGTGTCCCCAAGTCCAGAGACTGGCTGTTTCAACCACTTCACAGAGTAAACTTTATTTATTTAATTAAACTGGGGTTAAGGGAGTGTGCAGAATGGATCTAAGGATCTAACTACTTCTTTTTTAAAAAATTAAAATGAAGAGTAAGGAGAAGTATCGATTCATTTTTCAAATCGAGGTAAAATTGGTATATAACATTGTATAAGTTTTAGGTGTATGCCATTATAATTCAACATCCATGTACATTGCAAAGTGACCACCACCGAAAGTGAAATTACCATCCACTACCATATAATTGATCCCCTTCACCCATTTCGCCCACCCCCGCACTCTACACTTCTTATAAAGTCATTTAACCATTCTCTTTCCAACCCTACCTGGAGCCTCTAAGTTCTGGATCTTTCTGGAGTTCTGCCATGTGAATTGGCTTCCTTTCTGGTTGGCTTTACCCATTCGGAGTCATATTTCACCTTCTCAGTTCTACAAAGTCAGTTATCTCCCTGTCTGTTTTCCAGCTTCCAAATTTTTATTGGCATTTTCTTGTTTGTTGTCATTTCTTCTGTCATCCTCTTTCTCCTTACACATTTTTGCTTTTTGAAATTCCTTTACTGTCATTTTAGAGGAATTTGGAAGGGACAAGAGAAAACTACATGTGTTCCATTTGCCATATTTAACCAGATGTCCTTACAGGTGGTCTGCACTTGAGTTTTTATTCATTTGTTTGGTTCTGTTTTGCTTGCTTATCTATGTGAGTGTTTTTAGTTTTTGTTTGTTTTTAACCAGCTAAGTATTAGTGATTTGGTTAGCTTTGGACTTGGCTATTGACTTGGTTAGCTAAGTGTTACTGAGCATGGATCAGCTCACTGCTTGGTCCCAACCCACAGGACGACTTGCTGCCCACTCTGTAGCACACTCTATAATCTGGTTGTGGTGGGGATGGTGGCCACTGAAGGGCCCAGCTGGGAGTGGAGCTGGAATGGTGCCTGTCTTTTCACTCTGGACTTAGCTTCTGATGACTAGAATCCTTTGCTGGGAATTGGAACTATGACTAGCAAAGTGGAGTGGCTCCCTCAGATATGTGGAAATGTAACTTCTTTCTAATTAGGGTGTCTACACATGGCAGATGGTTGTCAGTTGGCCTCAGGGCCAAATGATGTAATTGACCACCTCCTTCTTCTTGAAACTCTCTCTTCCATGAACCTGCCTTCCCACTTGCTACCTTATCATGTTTTCTTTCCCCTGCCTCTCTGACCCTTCATCTGTCCATCTATTCACTCAGCCAAATCGCTTGAGCACCAGCTATGTGCTAGGTCCTGTCTGAATAAGGTACAAACATGTCCATCGTGGTGTAGACACAGAGGCTATCTTGGGTGCACAAGGAAGGGCCTTAAACCCAACTTTGAGCTGGAGGTAGAGGGTTTAGGGAAGGATGTCCAGCGCAGGGTCACTGGCTGAGACTTGGAGGATGAATAGGAGATTTTAGAGTAGAGAAGGAACTTAAAGATGCTCCAGGTAAAGGGAATAGTGTATGCAAAAGCCCAGAGGCAAAGAAGAGCCTGGTGACAGGCAAAGAGTCTTTATGATTGGTCCATAGGGTAAAGGGGGGGATGGATGGCAGGAGCTGAGACTGAAGAGACAGATGGTGCCCATGCTACATATGTATGTCTTGCTGGATTTTATGCTGAAGGAAATGAGGGGATGTTGGGGGTTGTTATTAGGAGTGTGATGCAATCAAGTTCTCCTTTCATGGAGACAACCGGTCTAGACGTGGAAGAGTGGATCAAAGGTGATGACTTTTGGTTGGGGGAGGGAGGGGACCCGTTAAAGTCTGTTGGGGTGATTCAGGAGAGAGCTGTTGAGAACTTGAACTGCAGCAAAGGGTGTGAAACAGGGACACAAATTTGAGCGCTTTTAGAGGGAAGACTCAGGAGTGCTCATGGCCTATTGGATCTAGGGGATGAGGGAGTGGGGGTGTGGTGGGAAGACGAGGACCCCAGATTTCTGGCTTCAGTAACTCGATCGATGGGTGCACCATTTACCTTAAGAGGAAC
Source organism: Mesoplodon bidens (assembly GCF_964165515.1). Classification (NCBI taxonomy): domain Eukaryota; kingdom Metazoa; phylum Chordata; class Mammalia; order Artiodactyla; family Ziphiidae; genus Mesoplodon; species Mesoplodon bidens. The sequence continues at coordinate 37,386,544 of NC_138179.1, read as the reverse complement.
AGAGGAGAGGCGCACACTGTGGGCAGAAGGGAGTGAGTTCTGTTTTGCTTGAACTGAGTTTGAAGTGCCTGTGGGATGCTGGAGGGAGTGCCTAGTAAACAGTTTGCTCTGTGAGTCTGGATACCTTGGGGGAAGGAAACTGAGCTAGACGTTTACGTTTGGGAGTTATTATCTAAGGGTGGTAGTTGGAAGAAAGGGAGAAAATGTGGTCATCCAGAGAGAATATAAGGATGAGAAAAGAAGAGAATGGGGAATGCCAACATTTAAGAGATGGGTCCTTTTAGAGACAGAGATAGGGAGAGAAGTGGTGGGGGGGAGAAATGGGGAAAAAGAGAGCGAGAGAGAGAGATGGAGACACACACACACACACACACACACACACACACACACACACACACACACACACACACACACACACACACAGGCAGAGAGAGAAAAGCAGGAAGGGAGCCTGGTTGTGTCTTGGATGGCAGGGGCAGAGAGAGTCTCCCAGGGAGGGAGGGTGGAGGGAGTAGGTGATGGAAGAGGAGAACTGGAAGGTGAGTGTTGGATTTGACATCCAGGAAGTCACTGGCGCCTTGGGAGGCGGTGTGGGCAGAAGGCAGATGGCAGCGTGTTGAGGAGGTGGAGGTGTGGAGGGAGAGGTGGTAGAGACACGAGTGTAGTCAGTTCTCAGCAGCTTAGTTGAGAAGAGGAAGGAGACAGCGATGGGTAGAGGAAAGCATATGGCTGGGAAGAGTTTTTTTAAAGGTAGTAAATGCCACGTATCTGTAACAGGACAGAGAGAGGGAGGGAGAGGGAGATTGAAGACATGGGAGGAAAGATGGACTTGGACAGCAAGTGGGGCTTCTCCTGCATTGTGTTTGCAGAAGCTCACCCAGCCGGGAAGCTCCTGCGGGCATTACAGGGGGGTGTGGGTGTGGCATACAGAAGAAGCAGGAAAAATTCGAGCATATTTGGTCCAGGAATCATCCATATAGCAAACACATTTTGACCATTTACTCAATAGAGTTCCAGATGCTGTAGTTCTCGCTGGGACAGGGAAATGAAAAACACACCCCAGCCTTCAGGGAGCTCGCTGTCTAGGGGGGCAGACAGACAAGTGGGTAAAATATCAGGGGAATCCTGCCTGTGCCTGGAGAGGGGTGTGGGGGGGGTGTCAGGAAGGCTTCATCAGGTGAACTCTGGTGCCCACCCTGGAGTGAGGTCTGAAAGGAGGAGAAAGAATTTTCAGGGTGGACAAAGGGTGAAGCATATGCTTGGCTGTGCAGTTTAACCACAGATATTTATTAAGCACCTGTACGTATCAGGCACGATGCCCGCACGCTGGGTGTAAAGGCAGATGCACCTGGCATTGGGCTCGCTTCCACCGAGCAGTATCAACATTGGGTGGCGGAGGCTACAGATGGTCTCAGTGTCATGTGCTTAGAATTCTGACAGTAGAATGGGGGTCCTTTTGGGGAAACAGAATGTAGTTTGGTGTGAAAGGAAAAGAGAATACGGGAGAGGGAAAGGCAGGCAGGGCCAGGGTCAAGGTTTTAAAGGTCTTAGGTGCTTAGGGCATAATGGGTTGGCTTCCTGGACTGGCTACAGGCTATAGGTCAGAGATCTGTTTTTTGTTTGTTTGTTTGTTTGTTTGTTTTTGCGGTATGCGGGCCTGTCACTGTTGTGGCCTCTCCCGTTGCGGAGCACAGACTCCGGACACGCAGGCTCAGTGGCCATGGCTCACGGGCCCAGCTGCTCCGCGGCATGTGGGATCTTCCCAGACTGGGGCACGAACCCGTGTCCCCTGCATCGGCAGGTGGACTCTCAACCACTGCGCCACCGGGGAAGCCCAGAGATCTGTTTTTATATACGGTCTGGCCGTTGCCTGTTTGCATATCAGTCTCTCACAAGTTACAAGGAGGTCATTAGCGTAGGTCCTAATCCAGTATGACTGGCGTGCTTATAAGAAGAGACACAGAGATACAGACACTCAGGGAGAAAGCTGTGTGACAACGGAGGCAGAGATTGTAGGGAGGCGGAGATTGGAGGGATGCGGCCACAAGTCAAGGATTGCCGGCAACACCAGAAGCTGGACGAGGCCAGGAAGGATTCTTCCCTAGAGCTTCCAAGGGAGTATGTTCCTGCCAAGACTTTGATTTCAGACTTCCAGCCTCCAGAGCCATGAGAGAATACATTTCTTTGGCTTTAAGCCATCAGTTTGTGGGACTTTGTTATGGCAGCCCTAGGAAACTCATACGGATAATCTATTGGATGGTAACTGGGGGAGGGGCAGAGTTTCCTGTGCATGTGGTCTGTGGGCCACTGGCTTTAGACTTACCAGGGGGCTTCCTAAGATTGTTGAATCTGGGCCCCTTGCACATACCTATGGAATCTCCAGAGAAGGAGGTGGAGAATGTGGATTGTAGCAAGATTCCTTGGTGACTTTTACACTCACTAAAGTTCCAGAACTGCTTGTGTTCAAGGGCAGTCAGGCAAGGGTTTGGGGAAAAGGAGTAAAGCAGACTGTGTCTAAAAAAGATGATTCTATGGAGCGAACCATCCGTTTCTTCAACAAATATTCTGCAAGGAATCTAAACACGAGATGGAGGGGAAATCTGTAGATTACAAATGCCTGAAAAGACACATGAACCCATTCAGTGGTTCTAAAGTGACAGGGCCAGATCTGTCTGTCCCTGCAGCCTAGGAACACTGCATCCCCTCCAGTTCTCAGAGAAGCCTTCCTGACCCTCCCCCATCCCACAACTGAAACACACCCCCTCTTTTGTATGGGGAGCAAGCTTTGCCCACAGGTCCTTCACTATTGGCTGTTTGTTGTGTCTTTTGTCTCTCCACTGGCCCTCAAACTTTAGTGTGCACAAGAATGGCCTAAGACACTGGCCCAAACCCCAGATTTCCTAATTTAGTGGATGGAGAAGGGCCCAGGAATCTGCATTTAAACCGTCGCCCCAGGAGATTTCTCTGAGGTCAGCCAGTTCCTGGTATGCCGTCGACACTGGTACATGAACAGATGAGTCATGATCGCATCACTTCCGATCCGTAGGTGGGATCCAAGTCTTCATCCCACCCTAGTCCTTTCTTCCGTATTCTTGCCACCTGTCTTAGTCCATTTGGGCTGCCATAAGAAGATCTCACAGGCCAGGGGAGCTTAAATAACAAACATTTATTTTCTCACGGTTCCAGAGGCTGGAAGTCCAAGATCAAGGTGCCAGCAGATTCAGTGTCTGGTGAGGACTCTGTTCCTGGCTTGCAGATGGCCACCTTCTTGCTGTGTCCTCACATGGTGGAGAGAGAGATCATCTTCCTTGTGTCTTTTCTTATAAGGGCACTAATCCTATTCATGAAGGTTCTACCTTCATGACCTAAGCTATCTCCCAAAGGCCCCACCTCCAAACAAACATCCCATTGGGGATTAGGGCTTCAACATGGATTTGGGGGTGGGGAGACAAAAACACTGAGTCCATAGCACCACCCCAGGAGGGGATTGAGGCTTTGGGCCTTTTTGGGGGCAGGATAGAGGTGGTGGGAAGAACCAGCCCCGTGTTTTGCCCCCATGTACATTTTCAAAAGAGCTCTTGCTTGTCCTTTGCCTTCCCAGCCCCCACTCCTGCCCATATCCATTTTCCTGGAGATCATGCTCATAGGAATACCTATTTTCTTTAAAAAAAGAAAAATTATTTTTTAATCACGAAAGAATTTATGCTCAGTGAAGGGAACTTGGAAAACACAGAGGAGCACAGAGTAAAAAACACAAACAAAAAAGCTGGGTTATTACTTCCCTGGCGGTCCAGTGGTTAAGACTCTGTGCTTCCAGTGTAGGGGGGGCGGGTTTGATCCCTGGTCGGGGAGCTAAGATCCCACGTGCTGCACGGCATGGCCAAAAAACTTAATTAATTAACGAAGCAAAAAAAAAAAAAAAAAAAGGCTGGGTGATCTTCTTACCCATACCAGCCTCTGTAAAAATGCTGTGCACAGCCTTCCGGTGTTTTCCATGCATGATGTGGCTCCATATAAACACATCTTCCTCCAGGCACATCCAGCAGCTTGGTTTCCTCAGCCTCCCCACTCTCCTTAGCGCCCAGCATGCTTCCAGGGATCACAGACCCATCTGTGCCGTCCGCCAGCTGCCGGGTCCCTCCCTCTCTCACCCCTCCCACAGGAGTCACTGTCTTTGGGGGCAAGTGCTTTACTGACAGCATGTAATACCCCATCGCCCTTTCTCCTGTCTTTCTCCCTGCCCAAGGGCTGGGGGCTGGGGGTGGGTGACATCCTCTGTATTAACATTGTAAAATGTTGGACAGCCAGTGAAAAAACCAAAGACCTAGATTCCCTCTGCTAATTGAAAATTAAACAGCTCTGCAGGGGCTATTTCCCTGTGTCCCTCTCTTCCCTTAGCAGAGATGTCCTCTTGAAATCTACAGACAGGCTCGGCTTTGTCCAATCTCTCGTTAAAAACTCGGAGGCTGGCACCCATCCCCTGCAGTCCTCTGTCTGATGTTGGCAAATGTCACCCGAACATAGTGACTGGGCAGGGTTATGGTTTTACTTGGGGTAATAAACAGGAGCGGCCTCGGAACCAAGAACAAATCCTGTTTCCAAGCAAATACAGTTTGTAAGAAAAACCTGCCAGGACAGAAGTATGCAGGCTGCTCTTCCCAGCAAATCGCTCCCTTTGATAGAGCATTCTTCAAAGTTATCCTGGGAGGGATACAAACAGCTGTCGAGAGGTTTGCCACTAAAGGATTTGGGTGTGTGGCCATTTCTGTTGAATTAAGAAGTAACAGGACAGGGCTTCCCTGGTGGCACAGTGGTTGAGAGTCCGCCTGCCGATGCAGGGCACACGGGTTCGTGCCCCGGTCCGGGAAGATCCCACATGCCGCGGAGCGGCTGGGCCCGTGAGCCGTGGCCGCTGAGCCTGCGCATCCGGAGCCTGTGCTCCGCAACGGGAGAGGCCACAGCAGTGAGAGGCCCACATACTGCAAAAAAAAAAAAAAAAAGAAGTAACAGGATACGGAAAGCCCGGCAGGGTGGTTTAGATATTGTCAATATGAGGCAGAATAACAGGCTTGTTGCTTCCTCAACATTGTCAATGCCGTATTTTCACATCGTATTTAAAATCCTACGTTGAATAGTCCTACCAGAGCTGGCAGAATGAATGCTTTACAGGCGAGCCGCTCTGAAGTACGCAGAGAATGGGTGATGGACGAGGGGGTACAGACATCTGCCGTGTGCGCTCTGCACCTCCCAGGGATGTCGCTTTAGGTGCCACATCCCATCCGCTCCTTAGGACAGCACAAGGATTTATCTTCCTGGGAGAAATGAACTTCCCACCTTCATTCCAGAGAGATCAAGGACTTCCTTTAGTTCTTGAAGCCAATTAATGCAGAATCGGAGCTGCTTTGACTCCCAGACCCTTGTTTTTTTTCCCCCATGCCCTTGCTCACTTTCCCGGGTCACTGAAGGAGCCCAAGGGGAAAGTGCCAAGGTTATCCCACAAGTTCAAAGAGAATATTATCATCTAATGGAATATAAGCGAATGGAAGGGCCCCAGCACTACTTGGAAACAGAACTGAGTTTCCAGGAAGCAGAGTTGGAAAGGATAAGGCCCTGCAGGGCCTCCAAGGGTCCAGAGGTGCTTCTGGAGGAGGGCGGTGCTTTGGGGGATGGCAGCAAACAGATGGTCCAGGCGCCATTGCAACTTCATCTTCGTGACCAGCTGTCACTAGGGAAATGTGCTCTAGGCTGGAAAGGAGCCAAAGGAAGGAGGGGAGAAAAATACAGACATCCAGAACGGGTTTATTATTCTACCTTCTCCCACCGCCCCAGTACCAGACGATGGTGGTCATCATGGGAGTTTAGACAGCTAGTAAGAACCTTCCAGGTCAACAACCATGGGAACGTGGGTTTGCTGGCTCTGGGGTTTGCATCTCCTGGAGGGGATCTGTCTGCCCCACCCCATCTGCACCTGCTGTCGGGTCATCCCCTGCGGTCCATCTGTGCCGGGCTGCTGTTCGCATATGCTGATGCCTGGCCGGTACCTGGCCAGCAGGAGACTGCAGGACCCAAAGGGGCAGCCTGTCTAGCAGCAGCATCGCTGGGCAACACTGGATGAATCTCCCACAGGTCTGACTTCAGCGGTGGAACTCCTGGCAAAGCGCACACACAATGGGGGCATTTCCCGAGCAGGTGGGGGTGGGACTCGTCTCCTGAAACTCATCACAGGAGATGTGGTCCAGAGCACGCTGGCTGAGAGGACAATTATTTTCTCCAAGCACTGTGTGTGTGTGTGTGTGTGTGTGTTGCACGCTTGAGTTGATAATTTTGGTGGACCTTGGGGCAATTTCATAATATCTTACCAACTTTTTCAAAAAGGATTTTTGAGTTTTCTTTTTATGATTTCCTCCCTATTTTAAAATCTCTGATTAAAAACAATTTTTTAAAAACAATGACAGTTATTCTTATTTATTTATTGGCTGCACCACACGGCACGTGGCATCCTAGTTCCCCTACCAGGGATCGAACCCACGCCCCCTGCGTTGGAAGCTCAGAGTCTTAATCACTGGACCACCAGGGAAGTCTCTAAAAAAAATTTTTTTTAAGCAAATAATTCCTCTTCTGTGCTGATGGTAATTGTTACATTTGGAGACCACCTTGGTATCCAGTAATAGAGGCTTGATGAAATGTGCTGTTTTCATAAGAATGACTAGATCCGTGCATGGTCGAGGCTCTGAAATACAGCCAGTGTTTCAGAAGTTCGCTTTGCACCAGGTGTCTGCTCACAGCTTGGCAGACCTTATTTCTTTGAATCTGTACAACCACCCTATAAAGGAAGGGACATTAACATCCTTTTTTGGTTTTTTATAAAAGAGAAAATGGAAGTGGAGAGATCAAGGAATTTGCCCAAGGTTGTGGGGTCTTAGCTCTGGCAGTTTAAACCCAGAGCCTGTGCTCCAAGCCACTGACCTCCAGCTAATGGTTCTTGTCACTGAGCAGTCAGATCGTGGGCATTTTTTAAAAAATTAATTTAATTAATTAATTAATTATTTTATTTTTGGCTGTGTTGGGTCTTCGTTGCTGCGCGTGGGCTTTCTCTAGTTGCAGCGAGTGGGGGCTACTCTTCGTTGTGGTGCGCGGGCTTCTCACTGCAGTGGCTTCTCTTGTTGCGGAGCACCAGCTCTAGGTGCGCAGGCTTCAGTAGTTGTGGTGCGCGGGCTCAGTAGTTGTGGCTTGCGGGCTCTAGAGAGCAGGCTCAGTAATTGTGGCACGTGGGCTCAGTAGTTGTGGCTCGCGGGCTCTAGAGCGCAGGATCAGTAGTTGGCGCACCGGCTTAGCTGCTCTGCGGCGTGTGGGATCTTCCCGGACCAGGGCTCAAATCCATGTCCCCTGCATTGGCAGGCAGATTCTTAACCACTGCGCCACCAGGGAAGCCCACGTGGGCATTTTTATATTTGTCTTTTCTGTATATTCTTACTTTTAACATGTGCACATTCCTTTTGAAATGGGGGGGGACTCCCAAATTATGTAAAGGTAGAGAGGAAATAAACAATAAAAGAAAAAGTCTGAATGTTTTGGAATGGGGAGAGTTAAAAGATATTTCAACACACTTTCGTGCAATTATTCCTGCTTTGCTGTTTTGGCAATGCTTGTCAGTTTTTTAAAATTTGCAAAGTTGCTGCAATAACCCAGTATGTATTTATATCTTATGTTGGTATACAGATTGCTTTGTAATCTCCCCTAATTCGTTTGAATGAATTGGTGGATGTTAAGGCTGTTTCTAACTTTTCGCTGTTCTGTATACGCAGGGCTGGAAGTAAATTAGAAGTAAAAACCACAAGGCAGAAACAAAATTGAAATGCAGAAAAAATAAAGTGTTATACAACCACTTCAGAGTGTTCCAGAATGATTAATACTTGGGGAAAACATGAGGACAGTAGTTGGATCAGACTGTCATCCTGATAAAATTACATTCAACCAAATTTTTTTATTTTTTAATTTTTAAAAAGTTTCTATTGGAGTATAGTTGCTTTACAATATTGTGTTAGTTTCTACTGTACAGCAAAGTGAATCAGCTATACGTATACATATATCCCCTCTTTTTTGTATTTCCTTCCCATTTAGGTCTCCACAGAGCATTGAGTAGAGCTCCCTGTGCTATAGGGTAGGTTCTCATTAGTTATCTGCTTTATACATAGTATCAATGGTGTATATATGTCAATCCCAATCTCCCAATTCATCCCACCCCCCGCTTTGCCCCTTGGTATCCATACGTTTGTTCTCTATGTTTGTGTCTCTATTTCTGCTTTGTAAATAAGATCGTCTATACCAATTTTTTCAGATTTCACATATATGCGTTAATGTATGATAGTTGTTTTCCTCTTTCTGGATTACTTCACTCTACATTCAACCAAATTGCATTGTGATGGATTCTCGTCTTTGTGGTTGTCCCTCTGTCCCCCTTCTGAGACAGAGCTCACCTCTGGAATAACCAGATATGACATTTCCTAGCCTCCATTGCAACAGGGGCATGGGTGCCATGAGCTGGGAAATCCTAGTCATAGGTATCTGCACATGGTTCTGAATGAGAAGCGGGTGACAGAGAAGAAGGGACCATGCTGAATCCTTCATTCTTGTGAAGGTGGTGGCAACACCAGTGATCATGTCCAGTTTCAAGACTGCAGCATCCACGCCCTGAGAGGGGCCACGTTGCAGGACCACTGTCCTCACTGGGTTAGTTCTGTGGTGTAATTATAGGATTGCACCTGGCTCTTTACCTCTCTTTCTCCTGAGGATTCTGCGAGCAACTCAATAACCACTTAATAAATTTTATTTCTGTTTAAATAAATCAAAGTTAGTTTCTATTTCATGCAACTGAAAACTCTGATGGATACTCACACATTACCATTTATTTCCATATATTTACCATGTATACCTTTAATCCAATAGTTTCTTTATGCAATAAAATGATAGTAGCGCCAGGAAATGCATTAAAGATCAAGAGAGTTTTTCAGAATTTGGGAACTTTAAAAATGAATACCAGATATTTGCATGATTTATAGTTTATGAGTGATCTAAGCTTAAAATTTTATGGAAGCCACTGAAAAGAATTCTAGAGGGATTCTTGTTTCTTTTAGCTAATAAATTGGGTCCTATATCTAAAGTTTCAAAGGACCATGAAGGTTGGGATGAAAACATTACTTATAATGAATCTCATCCTTAGTCATTTTCCCAAGTGGTGGTACATTTACATAATAGTAGGAGTTATGTGATGAAGTCTTGATTTTTCATGTTACTGCAATTCTAGCTCATTTAATCCAATATGATATTATTAATAACTCATCTTTATACACCATTGAAATCTCAATGTCTGGGGGATATCCAAGAAAAAGAGGATATTCTTTTTCCAGCCATCCTCCCCTTCTCTCCAGAAGTATAAAACTACATATAGGGCTTCCCAGGTGGCGCAGTGGTTGAGAATCTGCCTGCTAATGCAGGGGACACGAGTTTGAGCCCTGGTCTGGGAAGATCCCACATGCCGCGGAGCAACTAGGCCCGTGCGCCACAACTACTGAGCCTGTGTGTCTGGAGCCTGTGCTCTGCAACAAGAGAGGCCGCGACAGTGAGAGGCCCGCGCACCACGATGAAGAGTGGGCCCCTCTCGCCGCAACTAGAGAAAGCCCTTGCACAGAAACGAAGACCCAACACAGCCAAAAAAAACCCCAAAAAACAAAAAAACTACATATAGATGTTCGTAGGTCAAGGATTCTGTGAGTTTTTTAACCCTGTATTTTATTGGGGCTAGTGAGGGAAGGAAATTCATGGGCTAGAGTCTAGAGTGCAGGGAGTTGGTCAAATATATAGCAAGCATCCTTCCAACAAACTTTCCGAGTCCTTCTCAAGTGCTTCAGCACCTGCCTGCTCTAGGTGCTGAGGCCATTCATCACTTATGATTAAGTTCAACTCCAAGTTTAGAGAACCCAAAAGAACCTTGGCTTAAATTAGGTAGAAAAAGTGTACAAGGGTCCAGGGCTGATTCTGTGTCCCACAGTGTGAGTGACCCAGTCTCCTCCAGTCTTGTTGCTCTGCTGGGGGTTGCTTTCATCCCCAGGTCCCCTGTGGCCCAAGAGAGATGCTACAGTGACAGCCATCACACTGCATTCCCACCAGCAGCAAAGAGGAAGCAGAGAGGAAGGGCACGCTTCCTCCTCTTAGGAAAGTTCTGGTTAGAACTTAGTCACGTGACCTTGCATAGTTGCAAGGAATCCTGGGAAATGTAGTCTTTATCCAGGGTGGCCATGTGCCCAGCTAAGAGCTGGGGTTTCTTTAACTGGGGGCAAAGAGGAGAATGGATTCCTGAAGACAACTGGCTGTGTTTACCCCAGAAGTTATAAAGAACAGGGTGAGATTATTTTCTAAAAGAGGAAATCAACATGTACACTTATTAACTACCATCCAATGTATTAAACGTGTTAATAGTGATGTATTTGAAGGGCATGGGAGGGTAAGAAGGGAGAGGCCGCGTGGCAGAGTGTAGAGACCCATCGAATCTGGTCTAGAGTTTGGCTACCTGGGCGTGAATGTGTTTTTGACATCTCCTAGCTCTGGGACCTTAGGCTAGTTCTTCTCCCACCCCCCCGCTTCCTAGGGCTGCTACATAAAATACAGGATGCCCAGGGTCCTAATATTTGAGACACGCTTAAACTAAAAAAAATGGTTATTTATTTGAAATTTAAATTTAACCGATTGTCTTGTGTTTTTATTTGCTAAATCTAGCCACCCTACTACCCCTTCCCCATCTGTAAAATAGGAATTATTCAACTTAATCAACAAATAGTTAGCCAATGAATATACAAATGTATATTCTCTGAGAGCTTACTGTATGCTGGGTACTGTTCTAGAAATGGGGATAAACTTACACTATGGGATTATTTGAAGATTAGACAAGAAAATTCATGGAAAGAGCTGGGCCTGGCCCAGGATCAGAGCCTGTTGACTAGTTATGTTGCTGCTACTCTTGCTCTTTGGCCTGGGGAAGCTCTGATGGAGAAAAGGCTGAGGGATCCCAGCAGAACAACTTATGATGAGTGATGCTTGGGAACCCATGACAGGGTAGACAGACGCTGACCATCTGGGGTGGCCATGGGGCATGTCCTGCCCATCCCGACGTCCAGTCCATGGTCTCCCCTCTCTAGAAACCCTTCTGGAGTGCCTCTGGAAACCATCTTCCCCTCCTCTGGTTTCACAGTACACGTTTATACCTCTCTTTTGGCCATTAATGAAAAAAATGTCCTTACGTCTTTCATCCCATAAAAGACGTGAGGTTCCTTAGTTGGCAGTTTCTCGTTGACTGCACTGGCACAGTTCTCTTCTCTCTCCCTCTTTCTCTCAGTATTATTTGATGTTCTGTGGTCTCCCTCGCTTGTTTGCAAGCTTCCTGAGTTCCAAGGCCATGGCCTACAGTCCGCAGAAAACATTCCTTCCAGGTTTAGTAACTTCAAGGTGCCCCTGCATTTCCCGAGAGGCAGGCCCCACCAGTCTTTCAGGTCTTTGGCTGGAGAGTAAGTTTCAACCCCCACCCCCGCCCTTGCTGTCCCTGGGCATCTACTGGGGGAGCCTGTGGAGCCCTCTCCTGGTCTGGCCACCGGCCACAAAGCTGTCATCTCTGAGTTTGCCTTTGCCTCCCCACCTTGCCGTCACCGAGGTGGTGGAGGGGTGCTCTGGGAGTGTGGGTGCATCTCCATGTCAGCCTAAATCATGCATCCTTAAGAGGGTAAAGCTGCTGGGGGAAGTAGAGGGAGATGGACGGCTTCTGTTAGCATCTAAACTCAGTTATAAATGCCTTCGCGTTATCCGCGGCTTGGATTTCCCGTGCCATCCTGTGCACGGTTGGGAGTTGGCTGAACAGCAGAGGAAAAAAAAGAGAGCAGAAAACTTGTTGACTCTGGAAATAGGAGTGAAACGTCTGCCCTCCCCTGCAGAAGGACACTGGGTTCTTTCACTACAGGAGAGGTTGGCAAACTTCTGGAAAGGACCAGAGAGCAAACGTTCTGCTTTGAGGGCCATGTGGTCTCCGTTGCAACCACTCAACTCTCACCTTATAGTAAAAATGGCCCTAGACAACCCATACATGAGTGACCATGGCTGAGTTCCAGTAAAACTTTATTTGTAAAAGCAGGTGGTGAACAGATTTGGTCCCAGAGCTGTAGTTGGCCCACCCTTGAGCCACAAAGTTCACGAGGACCCAGTTCACCCCTGAGTCCTCCCTCCCTTTGAAAGTTTCCAACAGGGCAGGTTAGCAGGCCCCCCTGGTTCCCGCTCAGTCCCTCCTGGGTCCCATTGCCTTCTGGGACTAACCCACTTTGATTTGTCAATGGATCTTGACATTTTCTGGGCCGTGTTTTGTGTAGCCTAGTTCTTGGCATAGAGAGCTTTAGCCAGCTTTTCTTGTTAATGACTCTTGTTTCATAAGCCTGTTTGGATGGTCCCCCTGCAACTCCATCCAGCTATGTAACGCTTTTCCAATCTGTGCTGATGGATTCCTGGAGACCAGAGATGAAGCCCAGGACTCCTCTAGAGTGTTGCTGTCCAGAGCCTCACCCACCAGGGTGGTCCCACTCCAAGCCAGGCAGCAAGGTTCTCACGGGTGCAACCGCCCTCTCACAGGCCCATTTATGAAAAAAAAAAAATTAAAGATGGATAATTATACATTCATCTGTATGTGTGTCTACAGCTTTTAAAAATTGTGGTAAACACATAAAACTTACCATCCGTGAAATGATAGAAAATATATATGTTTTGCTCTCTGCCCCTGGTTCTTGGCACAGAGGTCCTGAAATTCTTGTAATTTCCTAAGGGATCAGAGCACGAGGAACATCTCGTTTTAATATTTGGTTTGTGACCCCATCCCTGGCACTGGAAATCCTTGTGAATTCCTAAGTGATAAAAGTACCTAGGGCTTGGGATTAGCAGATGTGAACTAGTATAAACAATATAAACCATAAGGTCCTACTGTATAGGACAGGGAACTATATTTGATATCCTGGGATAAACCAGAATGGAAAAGAATATGAAAAAGAATATATATATGTGTGTACAACTGAGTCACTTTGCTGTACAGCAGAAATTAACACAACATTGTGAATCAACTATACTTGAATAAAATTTTTAAAAAGTACTAGGAGCATCTTTTTTTTTTTTTTTTTTGCGGTACGCGGGCCTCTCACTGTTGTGGCCTCTCCCGTTGCGGAGCACAGGCTCCGGACGCGCAGGCTCAGTGGCCATGGCTCACGGGCCCAGCCGCTCCGCCGCATGTGGGATCTTCCCGGACCGGGGCATGAACCCGTGTGCCCTGCATCGGCAGGCAGACATTCAACCACTGCGCCACCTGGGAAGCCCTAGGAGCATCTTTTGTTCTGATGAAATGACTCTTGGTGGGCTCCTGGATGGCTCCTGGATGGGGGCTGGTCACCAGAAAGACTGAGCCACGATTGGAAGCGTAGAATTTTCAGCCCCCTTCTCCCCGCTTCTCCAGAGAGGGGAGAGGGTCTGGAAATAGAGTTAAAAATTGATCATGCTGGACTTCCCTGGTGGTCCAGCGGTTAAGACTCCACGCTTCCAGTGCTGGGGACGCGGGTTCGATCCCTGGTCGAGGAACTAAGATCCCACATGCCGTGCGGTGTGGCCAAAAAAAAAAAAAAAAAAAAAATTGATCATGCTTACGTGAGGAAGTCTCCATAAAAATCCCGTTAGTACATGGTTTGGGGAGCTTCCAGGTGGGCAAACACATCCACGTACTGGGAAGGGCCTCCCCTACTCCACGGGGAGAGAAGTTCCTGTGCTCAGGACCCTCTTGGACCTTGCCCTGTGTATCTTTTCATCTGGCTGTTCATCTGTATCCTTTCTCACATCCTTTAATGAACTGGTAAACACAGATGTTTCCCTGAGTTCTGTGAGCAGCTCTAACAAATTAAATGAACCCGAAGCAGGAGGTGGTCATGTAGCCAAGTCGAGCAGAAGCTGTGGGTAACCTGGGGACCCATTACTTGTGATCTGCATCCGAAGTGGGGTGGGGAGCAGTCTTGTGGGACCGAGCTCTTCACCTGCAGGATCTGATGTCATGGCTGGGTAGATAGTGTCCGAATTGAGTTCAGTTGTAGGACACCCAGCTGGGTTCTTGGAGATTTGCTTGGTGAGGGACCCACCCCCCATATTTGGTGACAGAAGTGTCTGTGAGAAGTGAAGTGTTCTGTGTGAGTGTAAGGGCAACACCCAGGAGGGAGAGACCGAGTTTTCCTATTGCACCGTCTTAACCATTTTTAAGCATACAGTTCAATATTTTGTACTGTCTGCACATTGCCGTACACTAGCTCCCTGGAACCTTTTCATCTTGCAAAACTGAAACTCTATACCCATCAAAGAACAACTTTTCCTCCCCTCAGCCCCTGGTAACCACCATTTTACTTTCTGTTCCAAGAGTCTAACTACTTTGGATATTTCATGTGAATGGAATTGCACAGTATTTGTCTTTTTGTGACTGGCTTATTTCACTTAGCATCATGTCCTCAGGCGTCATCTGTGATGTAGCATGTGTCAGAATTTCCTTTGTTTTTAAGGCTGGATAATATTCCATTGGTTGTATATCCTACATTTTCTTTATCCACTCATCTGTGGGTGGGCATTTAGGTTGCTTCTACCTCTAGGCTATTATGAATAAAGGTGCAATGAACGTGGGAGTGCACATATCTCTTCAATATCCTGTTTTTAATAATTTTGGATATATACCCAGAAGTGGGAGGGCTGGATCATGTGGTAGTTCTATTTTTAATTTTTTGAGGCGACTCCGTACTGTTTTCCATAGCAGCTGCACCATTTTACATTTCCACCAACATATTTACAGCTTTTTTTTTTAAAGGAAAAAATGTAATCAGGGTAGTCTATATAGTTTTATTCACTCATTCACTCAAAAATATTTATTGAATGCTTACCCATGTCCAGGCACTGGGTTACTGTATTGAACCAGGCAAATCCTTGCCCTCTTGGAGTTAGTCTTGTTGGGGAGACAGTTAATAACAAATAGACATATAATTCCGCTAGAGAAATAAGAGTTTAATTTAGCTACGTTTAGGAGGAAAGAAAGTGACAGTGGAGTTTCCCAGATAGAAATGGAGGAAGTGGTTCTGGAAACCCCAATGTCACTTTTTTTTCTTTCTCCCAAACTAAATTAAAGTCTTCTCTTATTAACCCTTCCCTTACCCTTCCCTCGTTAGGTAAATACATCTGCAGAAAACCACTGCTGGAGCTTAACTATGGTGAACCTACATCTCATAGACTTTAAAAATATTGGGGTGAAATTCAAATACCATATAATTATTTTAACTGAACAATTCAGTGACATTTAATACATTCACAGTGTTGTACAACTGTCATTTCTCGCTAGTTACAAAACATTTTCCTCACTCCTGCTGTCTGTTTCTATGGATTTGCCTACTTTGCCTATTTCATATAAATGGAATCATACAATCTGTGGTCCTTTGTGTCTGGCTTCTATCACTGAGCATAATGTTTTTGAGCTTCATTCACACTGTAGTATGTATCAGTACTTCATTCCTTTTTATGGGCAAATAGTATTTCATGGTAGAGATAGAACCCATTTTGTGTATCCATTCATTCGTTGCTGGATGTCTGGGATGCTTCTCCCTTTTGGCTACTGTGAATAGTGCTGCTATAAACATGGGTGCACAAGGATTGGTTTTGTTACCGAAAGTGGGATCTGGCTGCTCACCACTCAAAAGCAAATAAAGAGGCAAGGTTGGTGGAAAGGAAAGTTGGCTTTATTTCAGATGCCGGCAACCGGAGGTGGGAGAGGGAGGGTGGACTCCTATACAAAGGCCAACTCCCCCGCCCCGCCACCCCCAATCAGTGGGCAAGAACTTTCATAGGCAGAAGGGGGGGCTACACGCAGAAACAGCCCAGTCAGCTCTGACAGTCATCTTGAAATTGGTCATGCGGTGGTCTGATCAGCATCGTCTTGATTGTTTTGCTTCCATGTCCTGGCTATTGTAAATAGTGCTGCAGTGAACATTGGGGTGCATGTGTCTTTTTGAATTATGGTTTTCTCAGTAGTGGGATTGCTGGGTAATATGGTAGTTCTATTTTTAGTTTTTTAAGGAACCTCCATAGTAGCTGTATCAATTTACATTCCCACCAATAGTGTAGGAGGGTTCCCTTTTCTCCACACCCTCTCCAGCATGAGCTGCTCCTATATTTTGGAGATTAATCCTTTGTCAGTTGCTTCCTTTGCAAATATTTTCTCCCATTCTGAGGGCTGTCTTTTCGTCTTGTTTATGGTTTCCTTTGCTGTGCAAAAGCTTTTAAGTTTAATTAGGCCCCATTGTTTATTTTTGTTTTTATTTTCATTACTCTAGGTGGTGGGTCCAAAAAGATCTTGCTACGATTTATGTCAAAGAGTGCTCTGCCTATGTTTTCCTCTAAGCGTTTTGTAGTCTCTGGCCTTACATTTAGGCCTTTAGTCCATTTTGAGTTTATTTTTGTTTATGGTGTTAGGGAGTATTCTAATCTCATTCTTTTACATGTAGTTGTCCAGTTTTCCCAGCACCACTTATTGAAGAGATTGTCTTTTCTCCATTGTATATTCTTGCCTCCTTTGTCATAGATTAGGTGACCATAGGTGTGTGGGTTTATCTCTGGGCTTTCTATCCTGTTCCATTGATCTATATTCTGTTTCTGTGCCGGTACCATACTGTTTTGATTACTGTAGCTTTGTAGTATTTGATTGTTTGAAGTACAGTTAGTCTTTAATTCCAGGGTCAGTTTGTTCCCATTTCTTTGAGGCCAGTTCTTGGAATTGTGGCAGCTTATGTCATGGCTACAGTCTGGTCATCATGTAGTTAACTTCGTCCACCTGGTGGGGCTTTCAGTATCTATAAAACAGCTCACAGGATATGGCTCAGAATATTATCTGTAGCCCTTGAGGAAGAACTAAAGGTCCTTGACTTTGCTTAATGGCTAAACTGTTACTATTTGGTCTCGGGTTGGACTGTTTTCCTTTGTCACTGCATTTTCTCGCTTCTCTGATTAAACTTATTGTTTGGCTAAAGTTTTTCCACAGACAAAAGGCAGGCTGAGGACATGGTGGGGAAGGACCATAAGGTCCTGCTCTGTTTCAGTTTGAGTGCCTGTTTTCAATGGTTTTGGATCACAGACGTTTGCTGCTTGGGGGTCACTCAGGGTTCCATCCCGATATGTGAAGCAGAGCAGTGATGTGACTTGCCCCGGTGAGCTGGTGGGAAATCTAGCACGTGAGCTGGGCTGGGACTTCCAGGCCCTCTCTCCCTCACCTTCTGAATCTTGAAAAGCTCCTACCCTCCTCACATAGTCCCCAACCCCCATAAATCACCTTTAATCAGAGAGAAGAACAATTTACACAGTCAGCCATCCTGGAATCCCAAAGCCCCTGTCTGCTCCAGGCTGCCTGGTTCCCATCTGTGGCTTCCGCAGGGTCCCCTGGCAGATGTGTCCTGAGGCTGTGACTTCCCTCTGTCCTTTCCAAAGGGGCTGGAGGTGAGGGTGTCCTTGGGTGTGGGAGAGGTGGGATTGGACTTCACATCTGCTCCGTAGAAGTCCTTTTGGGAGGTGGGCTTTGCTTGGGGGCAGTGATAGATGTTATGGGCCAGTAGACATGACCAGGGGATGTTGTAGGACCCCTTCCCCAGAAGGAAAGAATACCCTCTCCCCTGATGGATCCTCCTCAGTGGATCCCCCTCATGGATCCCCCAGAGCAGAAAAGAGTATTTGTCCTGGGATTGAGGTTCAGAAGATTTTAGGATTCTCTAATCAGGTGCAGAGGAGGCCACAGCCCTTGGTTCTGAGCTTCTCTTTTCAGCTGCTTCTATTTTGGGGTGAGTGATTCTTTAAACTCCAGGGGTCACCATTTGGTGATTTCTGGACTGCATCCTTGGTAGGGTTAAATATAAGCAACGAAGAGGAAAATGGGACAGTGGGAGAGAAAGAATGGAGGAGACGCAGTTGAAGGAGAGAAACATGCCCTGGTGGAGAGGGTCCTGCCTCTGTGGGCTCAGCATCCCAGTTGTATCCCATGGCTTTGACCTCGAGGGGCTGAATTCCCTCTAGCGTGTGAGCCTCTCCAGCACTTCCTGAAGAGCCCAGTGTTCGGTAGATGCTCAGTAATGAGTCCGTTAATGTAAATGAATGACGTCTTCCATTGAAATGAGACCAGCGTGGGGCATGCAGAGCTCACCAACATGCCACCTGGCCCAGACCTTTGGGATGTTTTTCCCTGTAAGATGGTAAATCACTTATTAGGCATCCAAGTAACACAGTTACCTCTGCTCCAAACAGAATTAAAATGAAATATCAACTGGTAGTTTGGGTTCCATTCTGGAAATAATCATGTTTCCTGCCCAGGTCAGCCTGGCTTCAGGTCCTCAGTGGTCTGATTGACAAGGGTTGAGAGAACTCTGTATTCACTTATTAGACTAATGAACAGGCTAGATGGTGGCTTCCCAGGGCAGAGCTGCTTTTATGTTCCCCTGTATTCCTTGGGCATAACTTATCACTAGGGAACATCTGCATTATCTAATGTGTTCCTTTGAAGCATTTCATTTTTGTTGATTGCTGCTTAAAGGTCATTTCCAAATAAACATGGAACGAAAGGTCACTGCACCCAGCAGAAAAATCATCATGAAGCAGCTTTGGTCCTGTTCAGTTCCAATGCCAACCTCCTTACTGGCAGAGCCTGTTCTTCTGGTTGTATGTGGCTAATTGTGTTGCCTTTTACTTCTGGGCTCTAGATTTGGGGATGGGGGTTAGCAGTGGGGTGGCAACAGGTGCAAATCTTTATTTATGGAAGTGCAGGCCCACGTGTGGGTTTAGGGAGTGGGGGTTAAGTCATTTCCAGAGGTCACCAATAATACAAGTTCTGGCTGACATTACTGAACAACTATGCTCCTGGCCCAGGTGAGTTGGATGCCTAGAGTCTTGTGGATGAAACTTTGAATTTGCTGAGTAGGATTTTAGAAGAACACAAGGAAGGGAGGTTATGGCAAAAGCCAAGGGACGTTCACCTTAGTCTGTGTTTTCCATATAGTAAAGAAAGACTTCAAACCAACACTTGTTAATTTATTGCCAGTCCCGGGGTGTGTTCTTGGAGCAGATTACTCTATAGATGGTTTGTGTGCTACAGGGGAGAAGCTGCACTGGTGTCATCCATCAGTTTTCTCCATTGGCTTAGTTGACTGGTAGATGTGCTGTGGACATGATACCATGGGATTTTAACAAGGCATTCACCAAGTGGGCCTGATGCTTGGGCAAGCTGGGTGGGCTTCAGAGCTACCCACAGGGGCAACATCCCAGGTAGCTGTGGGTCAAAACAGAGGGAAGGGGATCAGCACATAAAGAGGGGCTGCCAGGATCTACATGGATGGACCTAAAGATTATCATACTAAGTGCAGTAAGTCAGAAAGAGAAAGATAAATACCCTATGATATCACTTATGTGTGGAATCTAAGGTACGACACATATGACCTTATCTACGAAACAGAAACAGACTCACAGACTTAGAGAACAGACTTGTGGTTGTCAAGGGGGACGGATGGATTGGGAGTTTGGAGTTAGCAGATGCAAACTATTAGATATAGAATGGATAAACAACAAGGTCCTATTGTATAGCACAGGGAACTATATTCAGTATCCTGTGATAAACTAGAATGGAAAAGAATATGAAAAAGAATGTGTGTATATATGTATGTATATATATATATATATACACACACACACATGTGTATGTGTGTATAACTAAATAACTTTGCTGTGTAGCAGAGACTAATACAACATTGCAAATCAACTATACTTCAATTTTTAAAAAAAGATGGGCTGCCAGAATAAGAAAAAAAGAGTGTAGTCAGGAAGATCAAGAGGATTAAGGAGGAAGACAAAAAAACAAAGAATAGTGGGAGAACCAGAGGTGAATTGGTGGTTGGGAGAAGTGAGAGAAGGAGATGGCTCGTGTAGGATGTATGGAATTCCACGGACTAGCTTACATTTAAAGAGGGGGGCAAGGGTTCTGTGCTAAGTGCTGTACCTGTACCATTCCTGCCTCATGGCAGCTCTGAGTTCTCCCATTTTATAGATGGAGAAATCGAGGCACCGTCAATAAGAGGTAGAGGCAGGGTGAAAACCCTAGGGCTTGTGCCCTCAACCACTGAACCCCATGTTTCTCTGGGGACACAGCTGGCACATTAACACATAGGAGGGCCCCAAACATTGGGGGAAGGTTATCAATGAAGTGCTGTTATTCCCTACCATATTTGGAAAAGAAAAAGAATTCCCACTCACTGATAACGCAAGTGGAATTTGGAGAGCTCTTTCAGAAGTGTCATTTGCTGACATCTGTCAAGAGAAAACCTGCACACACCTGAGGACCCAGCTTGCACTTCCAGGAATGGATCCTGGGGAAGTATCCTCATCCACACTTCAGGATAGAGGCACAAGTGTAATCACTAGTGCATTGTCGATACTTGCAAGAGATTAGAAACATCCTAGAAGTCCTCCAGGAGGGGACCAATCAGTTAAAATACAGCTCATCTCCACAGTGGAATCCCACACAGCATGAACAAGAAGGAAGAGGTAATGTCATATGGACCAGCTTGGGAGACGTCTATGGTAAGAAAAAGAAGTTGTGGAATTAGATATATATATGTATAGAATAAAATAATGTGATTGTTCTGTACAATAATATAATAATTATGCAATATTGTAATAGTAAATAATAATTGTATAATTTTCATATAAATCAATTTATATTTATAAATTTGAAATTATATAAGTAATGCATACAAATATATAGCATTATATAATTTAAATTATATGTATACACATGTTTGTGTGTATATATATATATAAACATAGATATGTGAATATACACACGTGGATATATAAATGTGTATGCATGTATATAAACAAATGTACATACATACACACCTATATACACGTATATAAATATACACATGTGTACATATGTACATGTGTACATGCATATGTAGCTGTGTGTATAGGTGTGTATATAGGTGTGTGAATACATACATATACACACCTATATACATATATACACGTGTATATATGTATATGTGTATATAGGTGTATGTATACCTACATACATACCCACATATACACATGTACATATATATATACACACACACACAAACACAGACCCAGAAATATATGGGACAATTTTTTTTTCTTTTTTATTCTTTTTGCTATTTTCCAAATTGGAAAACGATGAGGGAAAACATAAGAAGAATCAACAAGCCTGCATGGATGGAAGCTTTGTGACACTAGCAGGGCAGGCAGGGCCGGGAGCTCTCTGAGAGGGTGTTTTTTCAGCCGTACCACACCTTGAGGGAACCAGTGTGGGTGGTGAGGGACCTGGGCCAGGTCATTGGGAGAACAGTTGGAAAAACCCATGTTTAGGTTGGAAGAGGGAAGAGTTGGGATGAACTGAATGCTGCCTTTAGGTCACAGGAAAGAGATGTAGGAGCCTCCAGAGGCAAAGCTGGACCTACTGGGTAGAAATTCTGTGGGGAGAGATGTAACACCTTCACTAGGTTGGCGGTAGGGTCCCTGTCATAGGTGGGGTTCAAGAAGAGCCCACACATCCACATCTGGGGGATGTTGTAGGGGATGCTTGTCCTTTTGGGTGTGCCACGTCCCAACTCAGCAGATGACCACTGATTTGGTTCAGTCCTTGACTTAGATAAGCCAAGGCGGTGGCTCTCCACTGTGTCTCTGCCCTGATGCACTGAAGGATTTGTGGCCCTCCCACCCCCAGCGGTGTCACCACGGCAGTTATTCTTAATTACAGGACCTTGCCAGTCGAGATGTATCTCAGACACTGTAATCATTAGTATGGGGGCATGCCCCCATCTCTTTATCTGTAAAGTGGGCATGGTATCAGTCACTAGCCTCATTAGTTGTTGTGAAGATCAGATGAGGGTTAAGTATTTAAAATGGTACCCTCTGCAAGGTAAAGTGTTAGCTATTGCATGTAATTCACACAAATTCCCGAGGTGATCCTGATATATCTCCCTGCCCTTTCCGCCCCTCTCCCCAGCCTGACCAGTTGAGAACTTCAGTCTAAGCTAGAAGGAGCGCTTTGAACCAATGGAGTCACTAGTGAATTCAGCAGATTTATTTTTGAGCACCACCACCTGTGCAGGTTCATTTCCTTCCTTCTTTTTTTTTTTGGCCATGCCACGTGGCGTGCAGGGCCTTCCTCGACCAGGGATCAAACCTGTGCCCCTGAATCATTGGGAGTGCAGGGTCTTAATCATTGGACTGCCAGGGAAGTGTTTTTTTTTTTTTTTTTTTTTTTTCAGGTTCATTTCTTTAGGGGCTGGTGAGTCGAGGCTGAACACTGTGTTTTGGAACTTTCATTCTCGTAGGGAAGACACAGCCCACCAAACAGCACAACAAACACCCGTCCCCTTCACCACCCCCGACCGCCCGCAAGTGAAAACAAATAAGTTGCATGTTGCAAGTTATTTAAGTTTTCGTATGCTGATCCCAAGATCTACACCCTTATCTGGGACCCTTTCATTCAATGAATGGTGAACATCACCTCTAAGCATTTAAAGCCACCGTGTTGTATGGTGCTCAACGCCGAGACCTCATTCCGTTTGGATGCCTCCTTAAGTCCATCTTTGCAGCTGAACTTTCTGATTCTCTGACACCCAAAGAAAAAGAAGGGCGTGTCTCTCTCTCTGGGCTGGGCTTGCTTCCAGAGGCCAGGCCAGAGGGCTAAGCCCACTGCTGCTTCTTGTGTCATGTAAGCCACCGGGCTCCTATCCCGTTTCCCTCTAGGTTGTTTTTATCTGGCTGCAAAGCAATTATTTTAGCCTCTAGTCAATTTCTGTCGAATTACCAAGGGACCTCAGAGCTCACGCAGGCCCTGAGAGAGAAGTCCGGTTGAGAGGTCCAGGAGCTGCCGACTGGCAGCCTGGATGTCACCGAGGGCTGCTTCTCCTGCTGATGTACTAGCTGCCTTCCTGGGTTTCCCGACTTACTTGAGAACTCTGGGGTGCTAGGTCCTACAGGGGGCTTTGTTCCTGGGTTCCCAGGCCCCCGCGGATACCCTAACTCAGTTCATTTTCAAGGGTTGAAGCCGGCCTCTGCCAGCAGTGCACAGCAGCTGTCATCCAGATGTCCAACTTAGCCTGGCAGCTTACCCCATACTTTACTGTAGGTGCCCTGTAATTGAGGAGGAGCATCCAAGGAAAGCCACAGCGATGCTGAGAGGACTGGGACTGATGCGGGGCTCAGAGCAAGAGCCTCGCAGAGGAAAAGAAGGCTGAGAAAAGGTCCATTTATCATCTTTTTTTTTTTTTTTCGGTACGCGGGCCTCTCACTGCTGTGGCCTCTCCCGTTGCGGAGCACAGGCTCCGGACGCGCAGGCTCAGCGGCCATGGCTCACGGGCCCGGCCGCTCCGTGGCATGCGGGATCCTCCCGGACCGGGGCACAAACCCGCGTCCCCTGCATCGGCAGGCGGACTCTCAACCACTGCGCCACCAGGGAAGCCCCCATTTATCATCTTTGAGTGTAGGACACATCCTTGCATAGAAGATGGTGACTAACTGCGGTCTAGCCTTGCTGAAGAAACGGATTAAACTGTATCACAAGAGATTTCAGTTAGACCAAGCAACATTAGCTAAGAGAACACGCATTCTGTTGAACCTAAGACTCCATCATCTCGAGGAGGCGCTGTTATTCTGTGAACCACCGAGAAAGAAAAAGAGGAAGATACTGCCCCAAACTGTAAGACTTGCTTATAGTTAGAAATTTTAAGTTTTACTTATTAAAAGAACTCAATTATGCTTCATTTTCTATTATTACATACACATAAAGGAAAATATACATATACACAGATATGTTATGAATAGATATAAAGGCAATATAATTAAAATTAACTGGAAGAAGAATCATTTTGTGACACTTCTTCATATTTGACTTCTCAAGTCAAGAGTATTTAGGTAGTATTTTTTTTCCTCATACAGTTTAGTCCTCATTTAGAGTGTTGCTGATGTAGCATTTCTTTCTTTCTTTCTTTTTTTAAAATTTATTTATTTATTTAGGGCTGCGTTGGGTCTTCGTTGTTGCGCACGGGGTTTCTCTAGTTGCGGCGAGCGGCGGCTACTCTTCATTGGGGTGCGCAGCCTTCTCACTGCAGTGGCTTCTCTTGTTGCGGAGCACAGGCTCTAGGCGTGCAGGCTTCAGTAGTTGTGGCGCATGGGCTTCAGTAGTTATGGCACATGGGCTCAGTAGCCGTGGCTCGCGGGCTCTAGAGCGCAGGCTCAGTAGTTGTGGCACACGGGCTTAGTTGCTCCGTGGCATGTGGGATCTTCCCAGACCAGGGCTCGAACCCGTGTCCCCTGCATTGGCAGGCGGATTCTTAACCACTGCACCACCGGGGAAGCCCTGATGTAGCATTCCTTAAAAGAATCCATAAAACAAATAAAAGCCATTGGTGCTAATCTCTTGATTTAAGCCAACTTTATAGATTTAAGCCAAAAATATAGAGGAGTGCTTCTTCAGCTTGGGCATCATCAGAATATCCTGAAAGGCTTGTGGAAACACAGGTTGCTGGACCCCATTCTCAGGGCTTGTGGTTCAGTACGTCTGGGGTGGAGCCTGAGAATGTGCATGTCTTGCAAGACCTCGGGTGATGCTGCTGTTGCCGGTCCAGGGGCCACATTTTGAGTGTGGATGTAGGACTGGCCGCCTCTGCTTCCTTCAGAAATGTCACTCCCACCTCCTCACCCGTGCTCCATGACCGTCTCTCTCCCAGGGGCCAGAAGGGTCCCCCTCTGTTCCTTCCCAACTTCCAAGGCCCTACTGAGAATCTCATGCCTGTGCTTCCAGTGTCGGAGCCTGATCAGGCCGTGATGGCTGCTTCCCACCTGCCACCTGGCTGACGGCAAGTGTAACGTTGCAAGATGAATCAGATTTCCGAGATGCCAAACTGGGGGTGGGGTGGTGGTTCATGCATCTTCAAATGAACAAAATAGAGTCGTTCCTTCTCTACGTTCCTTGAGCAAGGGTGAGGCTCAGGCTGGCCAGGAGGTAGAGGTGGGAGCTTCTCCCCTGTCCCCAAGTTTTCTGGGGCCACTCAGACAGTAGACAGCACTGCCAAAAGTAGGGGATGGAGCTGCCAGTGCCCAGGGCTTTATGCCTTGTTACTAGGGCTGAGGACTCGGCCAGATGGTTGACTATGGTGATTCTAACAGAAACTACCCAGTCTTTTTTTTTTTTTTTAACAATGCTGTTAGAAATCCTCTGATGTCATTCAGCATGGCACTCTACTAAGAAGGCAGAAAGGCCTTCCTCGTCTCTGTGGTTAAATACTAATGAAGAGTAGCTGTAAGTGGGGGGGCAGGCGGCATGAGCCAAGGGCAGTGGGGATGCTCATCTTCATTAGTGTCACTGCAGACAGTGTCACCGTGGACATGGGCTGGGCCTTAGGTCACCCAGCTGGTTTTCTCCAGGAGCCTGCAGGGATCAGCCTGGCCTAGTTTTCGAGACTTGAACGAACTCCCCGGCAGGCAGAGCGCCCTGATCTGTCCTCTCAGTTCTCGTTGCCCTAATCTTTTCTTTGTCTGAGTTGGTGGTACTCAACTGCGGGCTGTTTGGCCCCTTAGGAGACATTACTAGTTGTCACAGCTGGGACGGGCTGCTACTGGCATCCAGTGTGCAGAGGCCAGGGATGCTGCTAGACATCCTCTCATGAACGGGGCAGTGCCCCCCTTGCCCCAACAAGGAACGATCCGGCACAGAATGTGAACAGTGCTGCGGCTGAGAAATGCTGCCCTAATAAACCAAGCGACCACTGAATCTGAAATGTTGTTCTGGCCTGTTGCAGGCTCTTTCTCGAAGTCTGGAGAAGAGATTGAAGAGAGGAAACAAGATGACTCTTTTTTTTTTTTTTAGAAAATGTTGGGGTAGGAGTTTATTAATTAATTAATTTATTTTTGCTGTGTTGGGTCTTCGTTCCTGTGCGAGGGCTTTCTCTAGTTGCGGCGAGCGGGGGCCACTCTTCATCGTGGTGCGCGGGCCTCTCACTATCGCAGCCTCTCTTGTTGCGGAGCACAGGCTCCAGACGTGCAGGCTCAGTAGTTGTGGCTCACAGGCCTAGTTGCTCCGCGGCATGTGGGATCCTCCCAGACCAGGGCTCGAACCCGTGTCCTCCGCATTGGCAGGCAGATTCTCAACCACTGCGCCACCAGGGAAGCCCCTAAGATGACTCTTGAGGCAGGATCCCCCATGGCCTTCCTGCAGCGGGATGCTGTCATTGCTAATAAAAAGCTGTAATTCCCTCAGCACCACTTTTGGATGGTTTCCCCTGATATTGAAATGAGAAAAGACATAGCACATGCGCAGACGCACGGACCACTTAAGGAACGAATTTTATCCCTAAACCTCCTGCCCCTCGGGGTTGAACGGTGGGTGCCATTATTCCAGTCCCTCTGTCTGGTTACATGTGGGTTCTGATTCTTCACGTCGGGGCAGGGCCTGAGATTCTGAATCTCTACCAGGCTCACCCCTGCCCCGGGGGCTGCTAGGTGGAGCCCTTGCTGCAAGGTCATAGGTCACTCGTTGGGTAGCAAGGTACTAACCTGACCTTCCAGATTCCTAAGCCTGTGGAGGGACTGGGATTATGGCGCCCATCATTCAGTCTGGATAATGGAAAATTCTAGCAAAGCTCTGTGCACGAATAAGTCAGCTTCCCTTCACGTGAATGATGTGATGTGGAGAGACCCACCCATCCTGGTGTGCCCAGATCTGTTCCAATTAAAACCCAAAGTTTTGCCTCCAAGGAGCCCATCAGTCCTTTGAAACCTGGATGGTTGGTCACCCTCTGAGCCCCGATATAACCCCAGGAAAGGCAAGGTTGGAATTTTCAAATTTCCTTTAATAAGGAAGGCTCTGAGTCCCGTGCCGTGGGGACTCAAGCAAAGCCTTTTATTTAGATATTTTAGCTTCTCTTCTGTTCTGGGAATAGCAGCAGGTATGATGTCAGGAAACGCCACCGCCTAACGTCGGAGCACATTTTGTGTCTCCAGGAAGATTGCGTTTCTCTCCCTGTGAATTGTATTGTTCTCTGAACATCCTGCCTTTTCTTCCTCCCATCCTTGTTACCCACTGCTTCCAGATTCTTCCCCACCTCCTCCTCGGAGCAGGCCAGTCCACTGCTCTAAAACTTTCAGCATTTCCTGACTGATACAGTTGTCAAGGGTTTTGCCCTCAAGGAAATAAGTTTTGTGGTGGGCAGAAAAAAGTGTGAGATGTTACCAAACTCTTAAGTAGCTTATATTCCTAGTGGTTGACAAATATATGACTCTTTTTTCTTTTTTTCTTTTTTTTGGCTGGGCTGCGCAGCTTGCTGGATCTTAGTTCCCTGACCAGGGATTGAACCCGGGCCCTGGCATTGAAAGCGCCAAGTCCTAACCACTGGACCGCCAGGGTATTCCTGTATGATTCACTTTTTTAAAAAAGGTCCAAGGTTTTGGGCTTCCCTGGTGGCGCAGTGGTTGAGAGTCCGCCTGCCGATGCAGGGGACGCGGGTTCGTACCCCGGTCCAGGAAGATCCCACATGCCGCGGAGCGGCTGGGCCCATGAGCCATGGCCGCTGAGACTGTGCGTCCAGAGCCTGTGCTCCGCAACGGGAGAGGCCACGGCAGTGAGAGGCCCATGTACCGCAAAAAAAAAAAAAAAAAGTTCCAAGGTTTTATATAATTAAGGGTTACCATGCTACATGGAATGTAGGGTCCATGTTGATGTGACTTTGCAGATGATTTAGGTTGGAATCAGTAAGCGTGCTGTCTAAACCCTCCCTGCTATGGCTTGGCCAGTTTCTGTGTAGTTTTCCAAACATTTCACCTAATTTCTGTCTGTGGGTCTTTGGGTCTCCCATCAAGAATGCCTTCTCCTTTCCTCTCGGTCTACCCCACGACATCCTTCACTGTTCTATAGGTTCCCACCCTCACTATTCCAACCCTTAATGATCTCTGTTCTAAAACTTTTGGCATTTAATCGGTGTGGCACTGGTTTCCAGCTGAGTAGTAACCGCAGTCTTGCCCAATAAGGGTTCAAAGATGGGGAAACATCTTCAAGAGAAGAGAATGAATAAGCATTTACAGGGAAGAGACCATCTTAGGGTGAGCTCCTCCCCCAAGTCCGCTGCCAGCCTTGTCACCTCAAGTCTCACCAGCGTCCTGGAACAGCAGCTGCACTCAACTTCTTTGATTAATTTGGCATTTAGAGGTCTTGGTGAGATCACGTTCTAGAAGTCTTGCCTGGGAGTGTGTGCTGTAAAAATTAAGAGTCTTTAAAAAAATGCAGGTCACCGCTCGTTTATTTGACAAGTATTTATGAAGTGTCTTCTCTGTTCACCCAAGGGATGGCACACATTCACTATCATTCTCTTTAGGGTTGAAAACCTCACGGGTAGCCACGTTAGAACAGCAATGGACAAGGGTTGGGAGCTACTCGCATAGTTAATTGTTTGGTGTGGATTTATTTGTTGTTTTCCTGGCTTCTCAAAGTCAAGGACTATGTGTTTCATTTATTCCCCACCCCCTGCAGCCATGATTCCCAGCTTGGGGTTCCTGAGCTTGAAGGGACTGCCTAGTATGGTGTTTATCCATTATTAATATTTCCCGGGCTTCCCTGGTGGTGCAGTGGTTGAGAGTCTGCCAGCCGATGCAGGGGACATGGGTTCATGCCCAGGTCCGGGAGGATCCCACATGCCGCGGAGCGGCTGGGCCCGTGAGCCATGGCCGCTGAGCCTGCGCGTCCGGAGCCTGTGCTCCGCAACGGGAGAGGCCACAGCAGTGAGAGGCCCGTGTACCGCAAAAAAAAAAAAAAAAAAAAAAAAAGAATTTCCCAAAGCCGAACGAGGCAAAGTCAACTTCAAATCCAATCTCTTCTGCTTTTGGTTGGAGTGAAGGCCTCTCAGTTCTGTGGCCCTGGTATCTCATGTTGATTTGAAGCTCTGATTGGTAGTTACCTCAGTGTGTCTTTGATGAATTAAAAAACGAGGAAAAGGACGAATTCTTGCTTTAACATTTGTTTGACTAAACGCTTTCAAATTATTTTTTGGAGGGGAGTGCAGTTGGAGACGGAATAACAGGTGGCTTAGAGAGAGCACAGAGGTGGTTACATACTAGATCATCCATGCTTGTTGTAATGAACCCAGAGTAGATTTTGGTATTAAAATGGACTAGAGAGTGCTTCCCCGCTATGGCTGTGGAAGGTTCTGGAAGAACTCAGCATAGCCCTCTCCACCCCAGAAGCAGGCACCTCTGGAGACATTCTGAAGTCCAACTGTCATGAGGCCCCCCTGAAGGCAGCTGGGTACGTGTCAGGGGCCCCGTGTGAAGGCCCGAACTCTATGCTTTTCTGGGTTGGGATGGAGGGGAAGAGGAGCCTTAGGTGTGAGCACTGTGCCCTGAGCCCATGGTCTCCTGGGAGTATCTAGGGGGCCTTTGAGATGGTCAGAGGCAGGGCCTCCGGCGGGCGGTGGGAGCCCCCACTTCTGCGGGCACCCCGGGGCTCACGTGTTCTGTCCAAGCCAAGGCCCCGCCAACCATCTGTCTGTGAGCTGCAAGGCAGGAAACGTGACCTGCATCGTG
This sequence comes from Mesoplodon bidens, assembly GCF_964165515.1. NCBI lineage: Eukaryota > Metazoa > Chordata > Mammalia > Artiodactyla > Ziphiidae > Mesoplodon > Mesoplodon bidens. The sequence continues at coordinate 37,356,823 of NC_138179.1, read as the reverse complement.
ACAGCCCTGCCTGGTGGCGACAGGCAGTCCCAGGGGCTCTGGGAGGAGCATGTGCGTGGGTGGGTGTGTGGCGGGGGGAACCGCCTCTGGTCCTCGTCACGGGCAGACGACCTCATCCCGCAGCTGGCCTGTTGGAGAGCTAATGAGGTGAAGAAAATCCATGGGAAATGACCGATTAAAACAAATCGTGGAAATTTTCAAGGGAACCTGGCTTTCCGAAGCATCCAGGTGGTTTTGGATATAAGCACAGAGTCGACATTATTGACTGGGAGTCTTGTGCGTAGAATTAGGAGAGTCTACATTGGGTTTCACTACTGACCTTAAGTCATGTTATTTAAGCTCAGTGAGCCTTGTTTTCTGGATTCATCTCCTTTTATACCTGCTTGAAATGTGTTTAAATTATAAAAAGAGGGGACTTCCTTGGTGGCGCAGTGGTTAAGAATCCACCTCCCAATGCAGGGGACACGGGTTCGAGCCCTGGCCCGGGAAGATCCCACATGCCGCAGAGCAGCTAAGCCCGTGCACCACAACTACTGAGCCTGCGCTCTAGAGCCCACGAGCCACAACCACTGAACCCACGTGCCACAACTACTGAAGCTCGTGTGCCTAGAGCCCGTGCTCTGCAACAAGAGGAACCACCGCAGTGAGAAGCCCGCTCACCCGAAGGAAGCGTAGCCCCCGCTCGCCGCAACTGGAGGAAGCCCACGCGCAGCAACAAAGACCCAACCGCAGCCAAAATAAATAAATAAATCAATCAGAAAAAAATTTATAAAAAGAACATAACGTTGTAGAAAGGGGGAAAAACTCTACACTCTCATCACCCAAGTACTTTAATTTGTATGAATTTTAGTTTTCTGTTATTTGTGTATTTTTTGCCATTGTAATAACAAATGGCATATATTTTTGTATATTGCTTCTTTCACAAAGCACCATATCATGTATTATTTCCTCTGCTGCTACTGTGTTTATCGTTTTGATTAACTGCCTAAAAGTCTACTGCCTTTATGTTCTGTAATGTATTGAACTAGCCTTCTTTAGTTGAGCATTAGAGTGATCAATATCTTTTCTCCTCCCTATATTTTAAATCATTTTATTAAGCGAGTTCCTGGGAAATCACACTGATGGATCAACCCCATTAGCGGAAACAGAGGGTCCAGGCCAGTTTGCATGGCTCCATCATTCCATTTAATTAGACAAATGATTTTTTTTTCTGAGTGCCTCTTATGTGTAAGGTTTTCTGTCTGTATTGTTCTCTGTTGCAGGTCCCGGCTGATGTTTCCAGAATACGTGGCAAGACTAAAACCTCACCAATTACAACAACTTTGGGTAAAAGGCCAGGGTGAGTCTGTGTAAAGTCTCAGTGAAATAGTATTTTTAAATAGTTGTAGAAGTCTGTCTCACCATGAAAATAACTATAGTATCCGTACCTCTTGCTTGCAGGATCATTTAAGACCGGGTTTGGGAATGTCAGTTGTTTGTTAGTGGATCCTCCTGGAAAGTACTAGAGACATTTTTATGACATTTGGTATTCTTTCTTTATCTTTGGCTACGTTGGGTCTTCGTTGCTGCGCGCGGTTTTTCTCTAGTTGCGGCGAGCAAGGGCTACTCTTCATTGCCGTGTGCGGGCTTCTCATTGCGGCGGCTTCTCTTGTGGCGGAGCACAGGTTCTAGGCGTGTGGGCTTCAGCAGTTGTGGCTCGCAGGCTCAGTAATTGTGGCGCATGGGCTTAGTTGCTCTGCAGCATGTGGGATCTTCCCGGACCAGGGCTTGAGCCTGTGTCCCCTGCATTGGCAGGCGGATTCTCAACCACTGTGCCACCAGGGAAGCCTGAGCTTTGGTATTCTGACCCGTTTCCCTGTAGTCTTGCTTACAATAATCATTTTCATGGTTGAGCCAGAAAGCTAGGACTCTGACCCGACAGCCCGGGAGGATTAGGGACTCACAAATGTGTGAGACATGGGAGAAATGGGGCTGGTGGGAGGTGTGGGTTCCAGCTCTGTGTCCAGGGTTCTATCTGTGAAGTGAGGGGCGGGGGCCAGAGACTCTTGGAGGTTCTTCCTGGCGCTAAATTTTATGGTGTGGCCTACAGTGACCTTTAGCCCTGTGTTAGTTTGCTAGGGCTGCTGTAACAAAATACCACAGACCGTGACTGAAACAACAGAAATTTCCTGTCTCACAGTTCCGGAGGCCAGAAGCCCCCAGTCAAGGTGTCGGCAGGCTTGGTCCCTCCTGAGGGCCGTGGGAAAGGGTCTGGCCAGGCTCCCTCCCAGTTGTGCGGATGGCTGCCTTCTCCCCGTGTCTCTTCATGTCGTCTTTCCTCGGTGTGTGTCTCTGTGTCCACATTTCCTTTTTATAGGGACACCAGCTCTATTGGGTTAGAGCCCATCCTATGATTTCACCTTAACTTGATGACCTCTGGGAAGACTCTGTCTACGAATAAGGTCACAGTCTGAGGAACTGGGGGTTAGGACTCTAACATGTGAATTTGGGGGGTGCACAGTTCACCCATAAGAAGTCGAAGAATGGAAACCGAATTAGGAAACCTCCCTGTTAGGTTGAGATAGTTCGCATGAGCACAGAGAGGTGATTTTGTCCCTCCCTCCCTCCATCCTTCCCTTCCTCCTTTGCCTCCTTCCTCCTTGCTGGTCCCATTCCCTGGGGATGATGGTGACAGTAGGACACAATCATCCTTTCCGGGTAGGTTCACCCAGCCCTACTTTGTCCCTATCACCAACCGTCCGCAAACTACAGCAAATCCACATGAAACGAGTTTTGTTTCTGCTCCCACTCGGAGAGAGAAATAAAGCTTCTTGGAATCCAGCCTCCCTCCCCATTCCCTGGGGCCTCTTAACATCTTTGTAGCTCCCTAAATGACTCCTGCTTTTGGAGATCTCACCCCATATTGCCCTAATAAGCATATTAAAATGCTCCCACATTCCACATTAAGTACTCCCCCCACCATAAAATAACCAGAAAGATTTTTTTATAATTTTGCTTTTGAAATGATTTGTCTCGAAGCTTATTTAATTTATGACTGGTTGTGATTTCTTGGCCATTATTGTGCCTACTTAGGAATTCTCTTGAAGGGAGAAACGCTAAGACTCAGATTGTTTTCCGAATGTAATTAAATTTTTATGAATACCAAAGTCAACACTTAACAAGGTTTTATAGACATAGCGTTAAACACTTGTTAATTTAAATTTCTACCGTTTGTTTTTTGGGAACCAAAACCCAATATGTTTTTTTTCAGTTCATAACCATTTCATAGGCCCCTGGAAAACTTGGAGACCCCAGATACTGGTCCACGGGTTTCTGGTTGCTGAGATGCTTCTGCTTATTTTCTTGCCTAATCTCTCCTTCCCAGTAGGAATTGGAATATCTCCTTCCCAGATCGCAGGCTCCCTCTGTGGGGTGTCCAGCCCCTATTTCCTGTCTCCTGGGGTGTTTACAGCTTCCCTCCGTGGGCTGGCTTTGATGACTTTGGCCTCTAGTTGTGGTCTTGTCTGTACTTTCCCTCCATCTTCAACATCCTAGTTCTCAATCTCTCTGTGGACTTTTTTGCGAATAACCAACCCTGGCCTGACTCCACCCACCCACCCCCACCCCCACCCCCACCCCCAAAGGCTCCAGGCCTGGGTTAATGCTCTGCTGTCACTGTCCTGAGATTCCTAATAATTTTATCTCTGAACTTGTGTTTTATAAGCAAAGTCTGATGGGACCATGGAGTCTGCAGTGAGCAGATGCAGAGAAAAGGAAAAGGCTTTATATTTTAATACTTTTAATGGCCTTTCCCCCCACTGCCTTTTGATTAAGGGGCCTCCCATTTTCATTTTGCACCAGGGCCCCAAAATTATGTAGTTGGTCCTGCCTAGTGGACTAAGGGTGAGGGTCCTTGTGGTTCATAGTTCCACTGCGGAAAGGTGTCAGTGAAATTAGATGCTTCCAGGCAAAAGAAGTGTATTCGTTTCCTATGGTTGCTGTAACAAATCATCACAAACTTAGTGGCTTCAGACAACATAAATCATTACTGTTGTGGATGTCGGAAGGGCTAACATCAAAGTGCAAGGCCACCTGTTCCTTCTGGAGCTTCTAAGGGGTCCTTGCCTTTTCCAGTTTCTAGAGGCTGCCCGCATTCCTTGGCTTGTGGCTGCACTACTCTGACCTCTGCCTTGTCTCACTCTGACGTGCTGCCTCCCGCTCTTCCTTTATGAGGACCTTTGTCACTACAGGGTCCCACCCGGGTAATCTGGCATAATCTTCCCATCTCAAGATCCTCAGTCACGTCAGCAAAGACCCTTTTGCCGGTCAAGTAACACACCCAGGTTTCAGGGATTAGAATGTGAACATCTTGGTGTGGGCGTGGGCAGGGGCACTGTCCTGCCTGCCGAAGAAAGCTGTTTTCCAGCTTCAAATCTCCCAACACTTCAGATCTTCAAATCTTCCACCTGGGGCACATCAGGTTTTGTCGGTTCTGAAGTTCCTGGCATTTAAAGGTGCCCCTTGAAGAAAAAAATGAGAAATTTTGGTATTAAAGTGAATATTCCTTTAGAATCAAAAAAAAAAAAATCAATCTTAGACTGAGTTCCTTTTCTTCCAAGGCCTCTTCGGCAAGTATCAGCAATGCTGATGTTGGCGTGTCCCCTGGTGTCCTCGCCACCTGGGACACTCTGCTCCTAGCAGCCCCCTTGCAGGTGAGGGCCCGAAGCTTGGCTGTGTGGGACAGTTGCCTCTCTATCCACCAAAAGAAGGAGGTTTTCTCCTGCTGAGTTTTCCTCACTGGCTGGGGAGACTGCCCAGCAGTGGAAGGCATGGGTGTTTCTTTCCTGGAGAATAAGAAAAGGGAAGAAGCAGCCGAATAATACCATATAACAGCTTTCGTCATAAGCCTTAATTTATAACACACACTCAAGGCAATGCCTGCAGCGTCTGCACTGGCAGCGTCGTGAGGGCACAGGTTATCTCTGTGTCCTTTGCTGATGTGTATCCAGTGCCTCAAATGCCTGTCACATAGTAGGTGTGCAGCAAACGTTTGCTGAGTGAGTGAGTGAACCAACAGGCTATTCGTGTGATCCGTGGGGCTCTAAAGGAACCGGCTTGAAGTAGAATTTACTTGTTCGGTGATTCCCCTTAATAAAACTGAGCAAAGTGGGCTCCATAGAATTACTTATGAGACGCCAGGAGAGTTGTTTGAAGCCAATGTGGAAAAGATGGAAAGTGGATTTATGCCAATGATGATCTCGGAGACAGGGTTGATTTCATATTTAATCAGTGGTGGTTTTTACCTAGTAATTCCATATCTTTTTTTTTTTTTTTTTTTTTTTGCGGTACGCGGGCCTCTCACTGCTGTGGCCTCTCCCGTTGTGGAGCACAGGCTCCGGACACGCAGGCTCAGCGGCCATGGCTCACGGGCCCAGCCGCTCCGCGGCATGTGGGATCCTCCCGGACCGGGGCAGGAACCCGTGTCCCCTGCATTAGCAGGCGGACTCCCAACCGCTGCGCCACCAGGGAAGCCCGGGTGTGTTAAATTTTAAAGAGTGAGTTTTGTCATCACGTCATACTAAGAAGATTTATTTTATGGGATTACACTAGGGCTTCTCAATCTTGGCACTATTGACATTTTTGGTCAGATAATTCTTTGTTGTGGAGATTGTGAGTAGTGATGGATGTTTAGCAGCATACCTGGCCTCTACCCACTAGTTTACTCCAAAGGCAAGGAGGAGCTCTCAGAGGCTTTGCAGTAGGAGACTGACGTGGTTGGACTTCTGTCTTTAAAAAATCACTTTGGGGGCTTCCCTGGTGGCGCAGTGGTTGAGAATCTGCCTGCTAATGCAGGGGACACGGGTTCGAACCCTGGTCTGGGAGGATCCCACACGCCGCGGAGCAACTAGGCCCTAAGCCACAAGTACTGAGCCTGCGCATCTGGAGCTTGTGCTCCGCAACAGGAGAGGCCGCGATAGTGAGAGGCCCGCGCACCGCGATGAAGAGCGGACCCCACTCGCCGCAACTAGAGAAAGCCCTCGCACAGAAACGAAGACCCAACACAGCAAAAGTAAATAAATAAACTCCTACCTCCAACATCTAAAAAAAAAAAAAAATCACTTTGGCTGCTGCTTGGAGGACAGACTGGTGGCGGGGCGGGGGTGGGGTCAGGTGGTGGTGCACAATGGGAATCAGGGCAGGATGATGAGTCAGAGCTGTTATTTTGGGCAAAGTGGATGAATTCTGGATATATGGGTGGGGCATGCTTAGAAAATCGCCTAAAAGAACAACAAAAAGTCCCTGACATTTCAATAGCACTTCTTTGAACTGCCTATTACTTTCACTTCTTTAATCCCTTCAGCATATCAGCGCCAGTTCAGCTGGGTTTAGCATCCGCACTTGGAAGGAACCGGAGCCCCAGGCTCAGAGGCTTATCTTGGTCCTCGTGATGCGTCAGTGGTCAGACTTCAGGAAAGAGAAAGAAATGAGAGGCCAGAGAGGCTGGGCCGGGCCACGCTCTCTGTGTGTAGCTGATCTCCCTGTGCCAGGGCCCAGCAGGGCCAACAGAGGCCCATGACCTATCCACTGGATAAATGAATGAGTGAAGAAATGAAGGAAGGAGTGAGGGTCGAGGGATAATGATCGTTCAGCCTGCCGTGATGGGTGCCCTGCTGGATGGTAGGCGCTTTGTTCCAGTTCCAGTCACCTGTAGAGAGAGCACAGGGTGATTACTCCCAGACCCAGGATGGGGAGACTGAGGCTGAGAGGGGTTGGGGAATTTGTCCAAGGAGACTCACGTCCCAAGCTGGGCTTCTTCCTGGGCTGTCAGATTCCAAAGCCTTTGCTTAATTGCTGCAGTACCTCCTAAAAGAAACAAGATTTCAGAGAGGAAAGGAGGGAGGGAGGGAGGGAGGGAGGGTGAGGGAAAGCGGGGCAGAGAGACAGAGAGAGAGAAGGAGGAGAAGGGAGGAGGAAGGGGTGGGGAGGAGGAGAGAATAAGAGAAGCAACAGGACTCACTGGGACTCACTGGGCTGGACCACTTGTGTCCATCTCTTGTCACTTCTCCATCTCCCCCAACACTTCCTGTGAAGCTGTCTCCCTCCACCCCCCACCCCCCGCCCCGCCCCGCCCCACCCCTTGCTCCAGTGGGAGGTGCTTGCTGCTGGCAGGTTGCTTAACCAGATCAAGCTACAGCAATTCCTCTGGAAAGGGCCACCATCCCACTGCCCTGCGGATACCTTGCTGACTGTCAAGTTCGTTCTATGGCCTTTGGACGTTTGGGAGGCGGCCCTCTCTGCCTGCACGGCACCCGCCACCTTTTATTCATTTTATTATATTTTAAATTTTATTTATCTATTTATTTTTATGAATTTATTTTATTTATTTTTGTGTGCATTGGGTCTTCGTTGCTGCGCGCGGGCTTTCTCTAGCTGCCGTGAGGGGGGGCTATTCTTGGTTGCGGTGCGCGGGCTTCTCATTGCGGCGGCTTCTCTTGTTGCGGAGCACGGGCTCTAGGTGCGTGGGCTTCAGTAGTTGTGGCACACGGGCTTAGGTTGCTCTGCGGCATGTGGGGTCTTCCCGGACCAGGGCTCGAACCCGTATCCCCTGCATTGGCGGGCAGATTCTTAACCACCGCGCTGCCAGGGAAGTCCCCCACCACCTTTTAATGAGCCCCTGCTAATTAGTTTGTTCTTACACACTCATCTCTCCTCTCCTCCCCCAGCTTATGGAGGGTGCAGGGCACGGTTTGCTTTGGAGGGAGAGGATGGGAATGGGCTGGGGATGGGCTGGAGGTAAGAGCCAGTGTACTTAGCTTTAAGGAAACATTTTCTTTTGGGCAACACTTGGGCACTTCTTACCGTCAGTGAGTGCAAGAAAGACACAGGCAATTTGTATGTTTGGGTTGGTGGTGTGTGTGTGTGTGTGTGTGTGTGTGTGTGTGTGTGTGTGTGTAAGGGGTTCAGTGGGAAAGATGGGAAATGGCAGGATTTGTCTCCTGGGGGTTGGCCACCCTGCTTTAGGGCACTGGCGTGGCTCAAGGGAAGAGAGACGTTTTGCTGATCAGGGTGTCCCGTCCCAGCCTGTGAGTCCTGAATGTCTGAGGCAGGAAGAACACCATCTCTGGAGTCAGCTGGGCTTGGTTTCCCATACCTCCCTGTCAACCTGGGCTCAATACAGAGCTTTCCTGAGCCTCAGTTTTCTTATCTGTAAAATGGGGTCTCTTAGTCCCTTTCATGCTGCTGTAACTAAATGCCACAGACTGGGTAGCTTATACACAACAGAAATTTATTGCTCACAGTTCTGGAAGCTGGAAGTCTGAGATGAGGGTGTCAGCGTGGTTGGGTGAGGGCCTTATCTGGCTTACAGACTTCTTGTGTATCCTCACATGGCAGATGGGGCAAGGGAGCTCTCTGGAGCCTGTTTTATAAGGATAACAAAGCCATTCATGAGGGCTCCACCCATGAAATTCATATGCCGAAGCCCTAACCCCCAATGGGACTGCATTTGGAGATAGAGCTTTTAGGAGGTAGTGAAGGTTAAATGAAGCCATAAGGGTGGGCTTCTCATTTGATAGGATTGGAAGCGTTATAAGAAGAGGGAGAGAGAGAGAGATCCCTCTCTTTTCCTTCCTGTGCGTGCACCAAGAGAAGGCCATGTGAGGACACAGTGAGAGGCAGCCATCTGCAAACCAGGAAGAGACCCTCACCAGGCTCCGAATCTGCACCTTGATCTTGGACTGATCTTGGACTTGCAGCCTCCAGAAGTGTGAGAAAACAGATGTCTATTGTTTAAGCCACCCAGTCTGTGGTATTTTCTTAGGGCAGCCCGAGCTGACTAAGACAGCTGGTCTGGCTCTCTCCCTGGTCTGGGAATCTCCTGAAGGCAGAAACCACCTACTGTCACCACGCCGTCTTCCCTTCCTGACCCAGTGCATGGACCTGGTGCAATCATCAGTGCCCACAACTATGGACCAAAGTGGTCTTCTCCCATTGGATCCTCTGGTCTGTGGCCACTGTGATTATGGGCAGTGTTTCTGGTTACCCTCTGGTAGGGTCATCAGATAAAATACAGGACACCTGTTACATTTGAATTTCGGATAAGCAACAAATATGAAGTATGTTTTTAGCATAAGTATGTCCCTAATACTGCCCAGGGTATACTTACACTAAAAAACTATTTGTTTTTTATCTAAAATTCAAATTTAACTGGGCATCCTGTCTTTATTTTTGGCTAAATCTAGCTATCTTACCCTGAGGTCTTTTTCTAGAAGGCCTGGAGAGCAAAGCAGCAGTTCTCAAAGAGGGGTCCCAGGACCAGAGCATCAGCAACAATTAGTTCAGAACAGAAAACCTCGGGCCCCACCCAGGCTTCCAGAACCAGAAGCTCTGAGGGTGCCAGCATTCTGTGATTTGACATCTCTCTGGGTGGTTCCACTGGACGCTATAGTTTGAGGGCCATTGACCTATTGAAGGATGCTGATGGTGGGAGATTCCATTCCCCACCCTCTCCAAACGCGTCCTGCCCTGTTGCTCACCCAGGGCGTTGGACTCAGCTGCCAAAGTGTAGCAACATAAATGGTATCCGGGACGATGCGAAAGGTGTCCTTTCCTTGGGTTTCTGGGGCTTCTTGGAAGATTGCAGAGGGTTCTGCAGGGCTCTGTTCCACCCGCCCCGATCTGCTCCCGAGCCCGCGGAGGCTGTGAACCAGAGAATTTATTCTCCCGGCCGGATCTGCCAGTCGCAGCAGTGGGGGCGGGGCCTCAAGGCCGGGGGACACGTGTGCCGGGAGGGAAGCAGGAAGTGACTGCGGAGTGGAGCCGGGGAGCCAGCGGCTGCGGGGCTGATGGAAGTGGAGTGGGGGCTTGAGAGGGCACCGAAGTGAGTCGGCTTTTCTCTCCTTCGGCGCCTTCGGTGGGGCTAGAGGCCCGGGGGCTGGGGCCAGCGCGAGCAGAGCGTGGGACTCGGAAGGGCAGCCCCATGCAGTTTGGAAGGGGGTGCCCCTGGGAGAGGAGGGGGTCGGAGGAGAAGCGGGGCGGCCTCGGAAGGTGGCAGAGGAGGGGGAGGGGTGCCCGGAGCCCCACCTCGGTCCCTCTCCAGGGCGAGCTGGAGGCTGTTGACCTGCCTTCCTTTGACAGTGGTTCCCCAAGATCTTTTCATTTAGTGCTTCCCGGTGGGCATGTGTGGGGGGGACCCGGGAGCCCTGGGAACGGTCGTGGCTACAAGTCCAGCTGCTCCGAGTCCCCTCCCTCTGGTTCTGGGGGTCAGCGGGACCCCTTGAATTTGGCTGGGAATCCGGTTAAGATGCAGCAGGCCCGAGAGGGTCGGACCACACTTTGAGTAGCCAGGTATTAGAGAACATTCTCCGCAGTCACGTCAGCCCAAACCCGAATCATTTTGCTCAGTCCCACTCTCGAAGTCAGGACATGTATGTAGGTTTTGTGAAGTGCTTTTTCCACCTCTGCAACTTTTTCATTGGCATCTTGAAGCTGACTCTTGGAAGCAGGGTGACAGGTTTAATTAAAAAGGAGAGAAAATAAATAAATCCTCTATCAGCCAGGAGCCGTGTGCTGCTATGTGTGGTGTGGTGCTGGCACCTTTAAAGCCGGAGCGGGCAGAGAATAATCCTGCCTTCCGCAAAGCAACCCAGGTTTATGTATTAGTATCAGCTCACGAGGAAGTCTGGGCCCCATTGCAGAAGCGGCTTTTGAGGTGCCCTGGCTGACCTTGCCTGCTCCCAAGGCGCTCCTGGTCTACCTGCTGGAGAAAACTTTCTGTTCTCTTGGGTCTCTGTGGCGGTGGCCCTGCTGATCCCTCGTAGGGCAGGAGAACTCACTTTCTAAGTTCTTGGTCTTGTAGAAGTTGTTCCAGTTTTAGACCTGTGCTTTCCACTTTGATGTGCATGAGAATCCCCCATGGAACTTGCTAAAATGCAGATTCTGATTCAGCAAGTCTGGGGTGGGGCCTGAGATTCTGCATTTCTAACTTAGATCCTAAGGGTGCCTAGCACTGCTGGTTCTGGGACCACCCTTTGAGTAGTGAGGATTTAAAACAGCAAATGGAAGAAACTTCTCCAAGGGGCACTGAGCTTGCGTTGCTGACAATAAATCTGCTGTTGTAGGGATAGGAAGGATGGTGGCCTTGGTCTTCCCTCTGTGTCCCTTTTTCTTACATCTCAGGGTGCTCGGGTGTAGATAGGGCCTTGGAAGGGTGTTTTCCCCTCCCACTGGCCCCCAAGAACACCCACGAGCTTCCTCGTTTGCCAGCCCACAAAATCCATTGTTGACTTTGGCCTGTTGGTGAATGTAAACGGTTTCCTCTTTTCTGTAGTTATTAAAAGGCACATTCAACGCTGAAAAACAAAGTTGTTTTTTTGTTATGACCTGTCTTGGACGGTAAGTACTGAGGAGATGATAGCTATGTGCCTTTCTTTGTAAATGCTGTTTGAAATTTTATCCACGAGCAGCTAGAAAGAGAAGGTTGGTGTAATGATCCGATGTCTCTGTTTAAAGACAAACGTGAACCATTGTCTGTAGGGTACCTTAACTAGATGACACATGTAAGAAGGTGGGTTTTTTTTTTCTAATATTTGCTTTTCTTTATTTGGTGCAGTCATCATTCTGAAGTCCACTTAGACTATGGGGACCCAATCGGAATCCAGAGATTCTGTTTCTCTCCGAGGTTTCCTGGCACCTTGGCTGAGCCTGGGCACAGCTGGACTCACCTGGGCTTATCTGGGTTCACCTGGACTCACAGCCCTCCTGGGTCTGAATCCTGCTGTGTTGTTGACCCACGTGGCATGAGGGCCCTTCCACCCTCTGCCCTGGTTTCCTTCCAGGGTCAGAGGCAGAATCTTCAGCCTTTGATCTGCAAGCTCAGGCTGCTGGCTCCTCTCAGACCACTAGGGCCTGGCAGGGCTGAGCCCAGTGGGGTCGTGTCCAGCCCTGTGGTTGCTGGAAGATGGCGGGGGCGGGGGGTGAGCTGAATGAGCCCTTTGAGATGAGGCCCTGACCCCCAGCGTTTATGTACCAAAACACAGGGCTTTTCAACCAACAGGTTTCTCCGCCTCGTAACTTTCCACAGGGAGCGTCTGATTCCCTGTCATTTTAGAGCTAGAATTGAAAACATGTCAAGTCTAGAGGAGATTCCCCAGCTTTGGGAGCAAGCGTGCTCAGTGGACTGGGGGAAATGCCCCTTGGGTCGCTGTTCCCTTGTTCTTGCTGAGTGTCCTCTTCAAGTTAAGCTGGCCCTTTTCAATTCAACACATAGCTTTGGGGTGCCAGAAAGCCCTATTTTACAGGGGTGTCAAGTGCGGAAAAACATCATCCCTGTTTTTAAGCAACGAATGATATAAAAGATGCAGGAGGCAAGCCCACACAAAGAAAACACCAAAGATGTGCCCTCGGACGGGAGTGGAGAGGAATCAGGGAAGCGTGGAATTGAAGTTGGTGTTAGGTGGGCAACAGAGGATTCACTGGGTCTGATGGCTGGAGGGCAGGGAGGAAGGCATGCTGGGAGGAAACCGGATAAAGAGAGACTTGGAGTAGGACCATCTGGGGCTTGTCGAAGGTTCTGGGAATAATTGGGTTGAGTTGGAATACGATGCCCACGCAGGGTGCAGTGGTTGAACAGTTATTGGGCTAGTTGCAGGTCAGTCTATGGCGTGTACACTTTGCAGGCCTTGGGAACTGCCGTGGGAACTGCCCCGGGGAGCTACTGAAAGTGTGATCAGGTTGTAGATGGAAGAGCTTCAAGAGGGAATCGGAGCTAGTCACCTGTGTTTGGAGAAGACAGAACCGCTGATGGACGATAGGCTAGGCCAGGTAGAAAAGGCAGAATGTGCCGGAAGGCTGCAGTCGCAGACCCTCCCATGCGCCCTTCCTCCAGGCTAACTAATTCACATTCTTTGCGCTTCTTCTCTTTGGAACTATTTCCCAATGTTGTCCCTTCTGTTGTGGCATCTACTCCTCTGGCATCTCCCTACGTGTCCGCGTGTCCCTCCTTTTGGAGTTAGATGATTTCCAGTACCCGGGGAGAAGCTGGATGAAGCCGCCCGACCTGCGCCGGGTCATTGAGGTCACTGCGGGATGGATGGCGGAAGGGTGCACGCCAGCAGCCCAGACGTGGGCCAGCTCGGGTGGAGGGGCCGCGGGTGCTGACCCTCTCGTGCTCCTCCTCACACAGCCGTATCCAGCATGCTCCAAGGCCACAGCCCTGTGTCCCAGGCCTTGCTGGGGACCTTCTTCACCTGGGGGATGACGGCGGCCGGGGCAGCTCTTGTGTTCGTATTCTCTAGCGGACAGGTGAGTTGCCTCGGTTCGGTTCTGGGGGTTCTGGGGGTTCTCGGGGACTCATAGCGAGCTCTGAAACCAGCCCCCTCCGCCCAGCTGGGCTGCAGACTCGCTCGTGCCGCCGGCCACAGCTCCAGGTTGGGGTGACCTTGGCTCTGCCCCCTTTCCTCCCCTTGTCCCTTCCAGCTTGCTGCGCCCCTGCTCCTGGGTCCCCTGCTTCCTCCCTCCTGACTCAGAGGGAGCAGGAAGTGAGAAGACCAGGTACTCAGCCTCCTTGAGCCCTCTGCCTGATTTCTATCCTCTGTCTAGTTTCTCTTCGGTCCGGAGCAGGTGGTGACGTGTATGAGGTTTGTACCTCTCCTGCCCTGTGGCCTTGAGTTAGAGATGGTTGAAAAGACCTTGGGGAAAAGGAGGGGGGGGCGTCTGTCCACTTCCTCTTTTACCCCATTTCCAGGCTCTTCATGGACTCCCTCACCCTCTTTGGGATGAATACCCGCACACCTGCCTCCGAGGCTCCTATAGACCCCACATCTGCCTGCCCCTCCCACCCCTGCACCCCTAGATCCCCCAGACTCCACCTCTCCCTCCGCCACACGCTACACCCTCCTACACACTCCACGCAAACTCCCACGCTCCTCTCCCTCCCCTCCCCTCCCCCTCCCAGACCCCTACGCTGGCCCTGTGCATCCCCCTCACATCCCCAGGGCCACACCCCCGTACACACCCCACCTGGTCCCTCCCCTCCCCACGCCCCCCTCCTGTACCCGGAAGTCCTTTCTTTCCTGCAACCTTGACCCACCCTGTCCACGGCCTGGAGCCGTCAGCCATGGATGCCTTGATGAAAGCGAAGCCCCTGCGAGGCTCACGCAGCCACAGACACTGTAGGGGTGGTTAGCCAGAAGTGTGCTGGGAGGCCTGTCTGGAAAGCAAAACCCAACTAGGAAGCCGGCCAGCCGGGCACTCTTGTGTCAGAGCCCGAAAAGCAGTGTTGATGTCGCCAACAAGGTGGGGCCTCCCCCATTGCCCTCCCCCGCCTGGGGAGACCCACAGCCCCGAGGAGCCCCGGGTTACTGTCGACAGGTGACCTAACCCTCCTCCCGTTTCCTGACGGCCACGCCAGGTCTTCTGGGATCCCGTCCTCGTGCCCTCCTGGTGCAGAACATCTTCACCGTCTCCTCTCATCTCATCTTCACCAGTTTCTTTTGCGTTGAGAAGGCGAGATCTGAGTCGAAATAGCTGGGGTCTGGCTGGCCCAGCTGGCCCTGGAGACCCGAGTGGAACTCCACAGCCCCGTGTGGCCCTGGCCGATGCTGTGGAGGCTCCTCAGAAGGGAGAAGCCATCGCAGAGGTGCCCCCTTCCCCTTGGGAGCTGCAGAGCCACTCGTTTGTGTTGTGTTAGTGTAATCCCCAGGCCAGTAGGAGGAACTGCTGAGTCCTTTCTCTGTGTGGAGGCACACAGGGGGTCCCCGAGACCACCCACGCGTTTGGTGATTCGCTAGACTCAGAGGACTCAGCATCGAGTTGTTCTCATGGCTCAGGTTTATTACAGCGAAAGGACACACGATAGCATCAGCAAGACAGAGACGGTCGGTCTGGAGAAGCCTGTGCCCAGATTTGGGATCCAATGCCCCCTTCCTCCCGTGAGGGGGCACAGAGCGTGCTCATTCCCCCAGCAACGAAAATGCAGTAACACGTGGACCATGTGTCAGCCCAGGGACGCCCAGTGCAGACTCGGGCCCCAAGGTTTTTACCGGGGACTGGTCACGTGGGCATCTGTGCTGAGCTGCCAACCCAAATCCCAGACTCGAAGAAGGAAAGCAGGTGTCGTGCACAAATCACCTTGTTTGTGAAGCAGGCACCGGGACCCCCCCTTACCGCTCAGGGAATGGGGCGAGCAGTCCCTGTGCCAGCTTCCCAGAAGACAGCCAAGGGCTAACCTTGAAAGTGGGACCTTCTAAAGACAGCAGGCCCAGCTGGGCTGTGTGAGCCCTCTCTGCACAGGACGGGTGCAGGAGGAGTGGGAAGGGGCTACAGCATGAGGGGATAAAGCCAGCCGTAGACGTGAGCGCACAGGGGTTGGCTCTTCCCCTCCCCGTCCCTGGGGAACCTCAGTTTTCACCCAGCTAGAATGGGGGCTGTGGTGATGGTCCCTTGGGTTAGTAGACTCTCAGCCATCTGCCCTCTGCTGCTGTTGGCAGCATCGGCTCAACTTCACTCAAGATTCATTTTCTAGATTGAAAAACTCATGTTGTAATTGTAGGAAGCTTGGAAAATATGGAAAAGCTGAAAGAAATAATAAAAAAGTTCGTGATCCCACTTCTCTGAAAGGAAAACTGCACATATTTGTTCAAATGTATTCAGCTGTATTTGAGTGTACATAAGTACAGACATATCTGCTTTCTTTACATAATGAGGAGCAAACTGTCTGTGGTGTTTTATAACTAGCGTTTCTCACTGGATGTTGTAAGTACCCCTCCCTATACCACTAAATGGTTTTTTGATTATTTTGATTACTCTGGTTACTTAAATGGCTGTAGAATATCCCGCCATAAAAATGCATTGCAGTTGAGTTAGCCAATCCCCAACCTCTGGACAATTAGTTTATGTCTCTTTTTCTTGCTTCTAGAAATAGTGTTATGATGAACATGAATCTTTGAGCACACATCTGATTAGTTCCTTGAGAACAGGTTTACTGATCTTAGGAAAAGTATAATGCTTCTCCTTTCAGGATCCAGAGGAATGCTGAAAGGATGATTCTACCTGACTTTGGAATTATATCTGTCTGCTTTGATTAAATTAGTTGATTAGACCAACTTGGCTTATGTCGTGGCATGCCTAGAGAAGAATGTCATTTGTGTGGCTCACTGGGGTCAGAACCTTCCATCCACCCCCTTGCCACACAGAGGTGGGAGAGGGTGCCTGTAGCCGGTGATGATTACCTGGCAGCACTAGCTTCCCAGCCCTCACTGGGAGGCTCAGGGATGGGGGTGCTAAGCATCTCAGCGTATCGCTAGTGTGTCCATGTGGCTATAGAATATATCCCTAACTTAGGCCACTTCCTGGAAAAAAAAAAAAAAAAAACCCTTTTTATTGAAATCTACAAAGCAGGTTGGTTAGTTTCTAGTTTTCGGCTCTCACACATAATGCTGCAGAGAGCATTTTTGTACACGCGTCTGGTGAATCCACATATGCATTTCCGTTAGGTAATTATGCGTGGCACTGCTGGGTCATAGGGTATGCTTATGAAGGTTTACTTCTAGTGGGTGCTGCCAGCTTTGCCAATTGACTGTACCAGTTTGTACCGCCTCTTTCAGTGTGGGAGGATTTTGGTTGGTCCACATGCTCCTTGCCAGTACTTGTCAATTTCCATCGTTTAGACCAGCTCCTTACTAAAGGTTTATAGCCATAATTCACAGGGAGAGCCGAGGAAGAGGCAAAACACGTGGACCAATGAAAAGCAAGGGTCACACTGAAAGAATGCTCTGATTGGCTGTGGGATGGATGGAAGGTTTTAAAAACATTTTTCCCCCTGGTTCTTGGCCCATTTTATAAAGGCTTGGATCCAGGATTCCAGATAGGTTCGCAAAGTGAGGCACGGGCTAGACTTTATTCATGTGGCTCTCTTAGGCCTCTGGTTTCCTCTTATCCCACGGAACATGCCTTAGAAACTGAAACATCTTGTTTTCATTTTCAGAGGCGGATCTTAGATGGAAGCCTTGGCTTTGCTGCAGGGGTAAGTAGCACGTGGTAGGAGGGATGTAAGTGGAGGATGTTTATTCTGTTATTTCTCTGCTAAGGGGTGTTTCCAGTTTCTCCGCATGCGGCCAAGCTGCATCTCTGTGATCTGCAGGTACTAATGGCTCCCTCTGCTCGCAGACCGTTTGCATCCAGCATACTGAATGCCCCTGCCTCTCCTTAGACAGTGAAAGAAGCTTGTTAGCAGCTGTCTCAGGACTTGTAAATAAGTATTTCCAATAAGATAATATTTACGAAGGGCTTAGCACAGAGCTTTGCTGGCACTAATTAAATATTCTCTTTCTCTCCTCCTCCTCACCCTTGAAAGACCTTATATTATAGACATTATCATTTTTTTTCTGGCTGCGCTGGGTCTTTGTGACTGCCCGCGGGCTTTCTCTAGTTGCGATAAGCGGGGGCCACTCTTCTTTGCGGTGCGCCGGCTTCTCATTGCAGTGGCTTCTCTTGTTGCGAGCACAGGCTCTAGGCGCACGGGCTTCAGTAGTTGTGGCTAGTGGGCTCTAGAGCTTGGTAGGTGTGGTGCACGGGCTTAGTTGCTTTGCAGCATGTGAGATCTTCCTGGACCAGGGATCGAACCCGTGCCCCCTGCATTGGCAGGTGGATTCTTTTTTTTTTTTTTTTTTTTTGTGGTACGCGGGCCTCTCCCGTTGTGGAGCACAGGCTCCGGATGCGCAGGCTCAGCGGCCATGGCTCACGGGGCCAGCCGCTCCGTGGCATGTGGGATCCCCCCAGACCGGGGCACGAACCTGTGTCCCCTGCATCGGCAGGCAGACTTTCAACCATTTGCGCCACCAGGGAAGCCCCTGCAGGTGGATTCTTAACCACTGTGCTACCAGAGAAGTCCCCAAGACAGTTTCAAACGTGTAATAAAGTGGAGCGAATCCTATGAGGCAGCCCAGGTACCCGCCACCCAGCTGCAATCATCATTGACGTTTTGCTAATCTCATTTCACGTGTTTCCCCCTCCTCCCCCCCATATTATCGGGAGGTGGAATACTGTGTAAAAGCAAATCTTAGACATCATGTGATCTTACTTGTAAATTCAATGCACAACTCTAATTGAATAACTCTCTCTCTCTTTCTCTCTCCCTTCCTTCCTCTCTTTCCTTCCTTCCTTTCTTTCCTTCCTTCCTTCTTTCTCTTTCTTTCTTTCTTTCGTTCGTTCTTTTTCTCTCTCTCTCTCTTTCCCTTTCCTTCCTCCCTTCCTCTCTCTCTCTTTCTTTCTTTCTTCCTCCTTTCTCTTTTTCTTTCTTTCTTGCCTCACCACGCGGCTTGCAGGATCTCAGTTCCCCGACCAGGGAATGAACCTGGGCCACAGCAGTGAAAGCACTGAATCCTAACCACTAGGCAACCAGAGAACTCCCTGAATGACTTTTTTTTTAAAAAAACATAGTCATCATGGTATTATCACACCTACCAAAATTAATAATTCCTTATTATTATCCAACACTTAGCTCACATTCAAACTTCTGCCATTTTTAAAAAAAATTGTCTTCTAAAATTGTTTTCTTAGAATCAGGATATAAACAAGATTTTCATATTGAATTAGTTTCAAACTGAATCTTTTTGGTCCCTTTTATTCTTTAACAGTACCCCCCACCAGCCCCCCTGCCCCGTGGCCTTTTTTCCCCATGCTAGTAATATGTTAGAGAAACTGGATCATTCATCTGTAGAGTGTGCCACATGCTGACTTTGGCAGATTGCTTCCTTATGGTGCTGTTGAACTTGTTCCTGTGTCCCCTGGGTCTCCTGTAAGCTGGGAATTGGACCTCAAGGCTTACTTAATGCAGATTCCATTTTCCAGGCATGAATCACATGAATCACTGTCATAGTGGTGCTATGTATTCCAGTCGCATCAGTCACATCAGAAGGCATGTTAATATGTGGTTTTCCCGTTTGGTTGCTCAGAATTTGGTTCCTTTCTCCTCTTTTTGTAGTTCTGTGATCTGCAACACCTGACCCGGGTGTGGGACCTCCCGAAAGTTCTCTAAGTCAGCAGCTGTGAGACTGGCATCCGTGGAGACATTCTGGGTGTTTCACAGGGCATGGAGAGTGGTCACAGAATCAATTCCCAGGTCCTCAGCTTCCAGTTTTGTTCTCTTTCCCCAAACGGCTCTGCCTGAGAATATACCTCAGTGGCAGGTTCTGTCTTCCCACCTTCCCCGACACAGTTGTCCTCTCCTACTTCACGAAAGGAAGATGCACTTTTGCCTTCGTTCCTTGTCTTTGGGTAGCAACATCTCCATGCAGAGATGGAGGGACCCTTGGCATGTTGGTGCTCGGGTGGAGATAGTGAAGGACTTGAACCACTGATCGCTGGACACAAATCCTTTAGCAATTCGGAGACTGTCCCGTCCTTTGAATCAAACTGTTAGCAGAGAAATCCTTTAATGTAGGGAATTCCCTGGTGGTCCATTGGTTAGGACTCAGCACTTTCACTGCCAAGGGCCTGGGTTTGATCTCTGGTCAGAGAACTAAGATCCCGCAAGCTGTGTGGAATAGCCAAAAAAAAAAAAAAAAAGAAAAAAAAGCCTTTAATGTAAATTTCCATGGTGGACCACTCTGGGATTTTGAGCCTCCTTGGATAGAGTTCAAAGAACAAAATGACAATATTATAACATATCTATTTTTTTCTATCTTCTTTACATGAACACGTTTTCTCTTTGTTTACTTTAAGAAAAGAAAGAACCCAAAGAAAAATAGAAATAAAATTGATGCTTAGCCCTGTCTTATTCTAGTGATAACTTCTTAATGTTTATTCACAGTTATATGAATGAATTGAAAAAATAAGAAAAAAAGCCTCATCCATGAGAATATGCATTTCCAAGGATATTTTACTTTTGAGTGTCTAGTAATTATGAAACAGCATATTCAATTTTTGTTATTATGAATGTGTTCTCAACCACTAATAGTTCTAAATTTATTTATTTATTTATTTATTTATTTATTTATTTATTTATGGCTGGGTTGGGTCTTCATTGCTGCGTGCAGGCTCTCTCTGGATGCGGCAAGTGGGGGCTACTCTTCATTGCAGTGCGTGGGCTTCTCATTGTCATGGCTTCTCATGTTGCGGAGCATGGGCTCTAGGTGCGTGGGCTTCAGTAGTTGTGTCACACAGGCTTCAGTAGTTGTGGCTCGCGGGCTCTAGAGCGCAGGCTCAGTAGTTGTGACGCATGGGCTTAGTTCCTCCATGGCATGTGGGATCTTCCCGGACCAGGGCTCAAACCCATGTCCCCTGCATTGGCAGGAGGTTTCTTAACCACTGCGCCACCAGGGAAGCCCCTCGACCACTAATGTTTTAATGGTCACTCAATCCAGGAAATTGTTATTTAAGCAGTTGGAGCCCTAGGCTCACAGGGAATTTTAAAAAATTAAATGGAAATGAATAGAAATATTTTTTTGCAAAGCAGTATGATAAAGAAACCAGTGACAGACTTTCTAGCATAAAATGTAGGTTGCTCTAGGATAAAGTTCTGTGGGGAAATTCAACTGAAGTACAAATCAAGGAGAAAAAAGAATGTTGTACATTTTTTGACTTTTGAAGAAGAGCTTGCACGTATGGTTTTGCGTGTAGAATGTAACCCTCGAACAGAAAAGTGCCTTAGACATAAACGCACAGCTTAGTTTGTGTATATTTTTAAGTGGATAATGGGAGAGTCAAATCCCTGTGCTGTTTATTTTCATTTATTTATTTGGCTGCAACGCGTGGCTTGCAGGATCTTAGTTCCTCCGCCAGGGGTTGAACCTGGGCCCCGGCAGTGAAAGTGCTGGGTCTTAACCACTGGACCACCAGGGAACTCCCTCTCTATGCTGTTTAGATCCCACTGGGTCCATTTAAACTACCGATGAAACGGTTTTATTTAAAAACATCAATATTTACATGCCAGAATTTATGTCTTTTGCGACTCTTTAAATTTGAGATGAAAATATTTATTTTTTATTTTTATTTTTTGAATTTTATTGAAATATAGTTGATTTACAGTGTTGTGTTAATTTCTGCTGTATAGCAAAGTGATTCAGTTTTCCATATGTATATTCTTTTTCATATTCTTTTCCATTATGGTTTATCACATGATAGTGAATGTAGTTCTCTGTGCTATACAGTGGGACCTTGTTGTTTATCCATTCTGTATATAGTAGTTTGCATCTGCTAATCTCAAACTCCCAATCCATTCCTCCCCCATCCCCCTTCCTCCTTGGCAACCACAAGTCTGTTCTCTGTTTCTGTGAGTCTGTTTCTGTTTCGTACATAAGTTCATTTGTGCCATATTTTAGATTCCACATATAAGTGATATCATATGGTATTTGTCTTTCTGACTTACTTCACTTAGTATGATGATCTCTAGGTTGGTCCATCCATGTTGCTGCAAATGGCATTATTTCATTCTTTTTTATGGCTGAGTAATAGAAAACATTTTAAATGCCAATTTCAAAATGAGTGAGAGGATACCTAGTTTTTCAAAATTCTTGTAGAGTTTACACAGATACAGAGTTTACAGAACTGTGTTTTGTGCTGACCTGCCACTTGGGTGTCCTGATCTAGTTTACTCTTTTAGGCCAAAAGCCTGTGTGAGATTTATATAACAAAAGACAAAACCCAAGATGAAACAAGGAGGGAAACAAACAAACAAAAAACAGGTAGAGTATACCAGTCTTCAGGACATGTAAGAATGAATTTGGGAGCATGAAAACAGGAAAATTTAAGAGTTCCTTAAAAAACATCATTAGACCAGTGTTTTATGTTCTTTTCTGAGGATCTAAAATAGTTTTACTTCTGAGTTTTAAAATAGTTGGTGGAAAAAAAGAGATTCTAAAAGTTATCTTTGTGTCTTTATTAGAAAATAAGTCATTTATTTTTCTAACAGTGACCTTGAGAATATGCTAGTTGCACAGAGGAGCTCCTGACCAGTCTCCCGATGCAGGGAGAAAAGTACAAGCTTGGTGGGAGAGACAGCTGGGACTCAAACTCAGGAAAATTCAGTGGCATTGGTGACTAGAAGTGGATTCTCATAAATGCCTCCCCAAACTAGAGGAAGGCAATAGATCCCCAGTAGTCCAAGCTGTAATAATTGCTTGTACTTATCATGGACCGATTTATATTTAATACAGTAAACCTACCGCGCACCGCAGCAAAGAGTAGCCCCCTGCTCGCCGCAACTAGAGAAAGCCTGTGTGCAGCAACGAAGACCCAATGCAGCCATAAATACATAAATAAGATAAATAAAATTTTAAAAAATCTTAAAAAAAAAAAGACAAGAAAATCCCCTTATCTTTCCTACTGGCTTCCCAGAGGTCACCGCCATTAACCCTGAGTGTGTATCTTTGGGGAACTTTTATGACGCACGTACAAAGTGTCAGGATGGTTAGATGTGCCATAGTGCCTGATACCCTAAAGGCTTTGCTTCTTCAACACTGCTTTCGGGTGCTTTGAATCTAGAAAAAGGGAAACCTGGCCATCAGACATTTGACTGGGGTCCCATTGTACCTTGCACAGACATAACATGTTTCTACAGTCCTGCATACATTTAGGTATGTGTCATATGTATATTAAAATCTGTCTCTAATATAATGCTGCAGTGACATATTAATACAGTATATAACTGTGCACTGCAGCAAGTGTTTCTGTGAGAGAGATTCCCAGGACAAAGGACATAGGTATTTTTTTTTAATTTATTTTTATTCTTAAAAAGTATCACTTAGATGTTGCATTTATTTTATTTATTTTTTATTTGTGGCTGCCTGCGGGCTTTCTCCAGTTGCGGCGAGCGGGGACCACTGTTCGCTGCGGTGCGCGGGCCTCTTACTGCAGTGGCTTCTCTTGTTGCGGAGCACGGGCTCTTGGCACACGGGCTTCAGTAGTTGTGGCACGCGGGCTCAGCAGCTGCCGCTCGTGGGCTCCAGAGTGCAGGCTCAGCAGCTGTGGCACATGGGCCCAGTTGCTCCGTGGCATGCGGGATCTTCTCGTACCAGGGCTCGAACCCGTGTCCCCTGCCTTGGCAGGCGGATTGTTAACCACTGCGCCACCAGGGAAGTCCGTCTGATGTCTCTTTTTCTGTGAACTAACTAGGAATCTCTAAATCAGTGTATATTCTCTCTCAAGGAGGAAACACTTGTGTGGAATAAATATGACCATGAAACTGCGGAAGAGAAAGATAGGCTACCAATCAAAAAGCTTACTTCTAGGCATGAAAAGGCAATTTAATATCTATTATTTAATCCCATAGGGAGCTGGCTCCTTATGAAAGACGTGATTTTTCTTAAGGAGATTTTGGCTGAGTCTGCTTTTGTGCCACAAGTGGTGAGTGATGTTTTCTCCAAATAACTGGCTCGCTGTTGGAAGTTAATGATGCTCTTCAGTGATGGCCTTTGAGTCTGGAAAGATGATAGTGACCAGCTGTTCTCCATTTCCGTGGAGAAATGGATGGGAAGAAATGGACTTAAATTGTAGCATGAGAGATTCTGGGAGGAGATTCCAGCCAGATCCATTGGAAAGGTTTCTTCTAGAGTAAATAAGAGAGAGAAAAGGGCCAGGGGTGCAGAGTAGCCATTGAATTGGGCTTCGGAAAGCCTAGCTTTTATACTCCTGGCTCTACAGCTCCTGGATTACGAAGTAATAATTGCTGTTACCTTTTCTCCTTCTTCCTGCCTGAGAGATAGGGAAGCCTGATATGTCCTAATGGAGATTTTTCAATGTGAGGTCTTTTGGACCACATTGAAATGGGCCGGGCCACCACCAGACAGTATGAGTACTCTAATGGGCTCTGATGAGGCTCCTGCAAAGATCATTGCTGTCTGTTTCTCTGATTTTCCCCTTTATGAGGCTGAGTGAGATGAAGGGCCCCTGATGACCTCCTGGGGATGCTGAAGCTGTGTGGACCTTGAGCAGGTTCCATCCCCAGCATCCCTTGGACTGTGGACAGGTTGGTTACCTTGGAAGTTTCATGGCAGTTGTCCCATGCGGACTCCTCTCTTAAATCTACTTTTTCAAGACTTGAGGAACCAAGGAGCCCCAGGGCCTCCTAGATTTTACTCTCTGCAGCTTTTCTCTTGCACTGGGATGCAGAGACCAGGGAGGTGATGTTGGTCTGTTCTAGGGCTAAGGCCGCCCTTTTAGTGGGCGCTCAGGGCAGGGAGGGCATATTCCAGGGTGGGCTTGGTGGGACCTTGAGCCACCTGTCACAGGGGTCTCATTTGACAAGGTGGGTGTGGCCCAGTGCAGGAAGAAGATGTGGGGCTGGGCCCTCCTCTTTTCTTTTTTTTGGCCGTGCCACATGGCATGTAGGATCTTAGCTCCCCGACCAGGGATCAGACCTGTGCCCCCTGCATGGGGAGTGGGGAGTCTTAACCACTGGACCACCAGGGAAGTCCTAGGAAGGGCCCTTCTCTAACCAGGACTATTCACTATTCAGGATGCTTGTCGTTAAGGGGCACCTGCCACTTCTCCACAAGGCACTTGCTTTTTAAAGGTCTCAAATGACCAATTTCCGGTGGGAAACTTCTGTGTCTCAGCTGAGTGTCCTCAAGCCATGCCAAGGCCAGGCAGGAGACACTGAACGCATCACAGTGGACAAGCCTGATATTTGGCCAGCGCCCCCGGCCCCCAGACAGTAGTGGTTCCTGTGGGCACGAGGACAATATGGTGACAGCTCTGCCCCCTGGCCCTCCCCTCACCCTGTGCGCACGTGCGGGGCAAGATGAGGCTCTTCCTTCCCAGCACATCCTGACTCCACATTGTGGGGGGGAGCGAGGTCTTGCTGCAGGGGGAGGTGGGTGGCGAGGCGAAAGGGGAAGAGAGGAGAAAGGGAAGAAAAACACTCGGGAAGGAGACAGATGATGATGATTATCCTTATTGTCTTTTTTCTTTTCCATTTCATGCTTCACACTTCCAGCGCCCTTGTAAGCAGTGCAGGGGAGGAAGTGATACTTGTTACCTTCTCTCTGCGGTGATGGGAAGGAACCGTGTTTGTGTTGGTGGCAGAGCCCACATGTCTGAGCATCTGGGGTGGGGCGGCCCGGAGCCTGCCCAGGGCCCTGGACGGACGTTGTTACCTCCCGGCCCCCGTCGTGCCCCATCCCCTGTCCTCTCCTTCCCCACGTGCATCCTTGGGCAGCCTCCACTCTCATGGCCTGGCAACCCGTTTCCCGCTTTCTTCCTCTGCTTTTCCTTGTGGTCCTGGGCTGACTCTACAGTTGGGCCAGGGCACCATCCTTGGGAATATCTGTGCCTCTTTGTCTGGGGGCCTCCTCCCCTGATCCCATGAAGGAGGAGGTGTGAGTGTATGTCAGTGGCCAGCAGGGCTGCAAATAGTCAGATGTGAGTGCCCCAAAGTCACAGTGACTCCTCCCCTCTCATCCCCTCCCCTCTCATCCCCTCCCCTCCCATCCCCTCCCCTCCCCTCTCATCCCCTCCCCTCCCCTCCCCTCCCCTCCCCTCCCCTCTCATCCCCTCCCCTCCCCTCCCCTCTCATCCCCTCCCCTCCCCTCCCCTCTCATCCCCTCCCCTCCTCTCCCCTCCCCTCCCCTCCCCTCCTCTCCCCTCCCCTCCCCTCCTCTCCCCTCCCCTCCCCTCCTCTCCCCTCTCCTCCCCTCTCCTCCTGTATTCCAGGAACTGTGTCAAGTGCTGAGCAGTTGAAAAAGTGCCAGGAGAGAGAGTCTCTGTCTTTAAGGGAGTTCTGATCTAGTGGAGGGGTGGGCACACTACACCAGTGGTCCAAGTCCAGCCCTCTGTCTGTTTTTTTTTTTTCCCCACTGTCTGTTTTTGTGAATGGAGATTTATTGGAATCCAGCCACGCCCATTTGTTTACATATCAATATTATCAGCAGCTGCTTCTGCATTACAACAGCAGCCCTGAAGAGCTGCAGCAGGACTGCGTGACCTGCAAAACTATCTGGCTTTTTTACCGAAGTTTGCTGATCCCTGATGTAGTTGCAGGTAGGTGATGGGCCATGGGGACCACAGCTCTGTGCTGTGCAGGGCCCCAGGCTGGAGGTCGTGGAACGTTCCCTGGAGTGTCCGATGTTCCCGAGTCGGTGATTTCCTGGGGGCCTGGGTGTTGCTCCTGAAGTCAATGCTACCGCTTCCCTTTGCTGGAAGGGGGCCTTTAAGAATCTCCAGGGAGGGGCTTCCCTGGTGGCGCAGTGGTTGAGAATCTGCCTGCTAATGCAGGAGACACAGGTTCGAGCCCTGGTCTGGGAAGATCCCACATGCCGCGGAGCAACTAGGCCCGTGAGCCACAACTGCTGAGCCTGCGCGTCTGGAGCTTGTGCTTCGCAACAAGAGAGGCCGCGATAGTGAGAGACCCGCGCACCGCGATGAAGAGTGGCCCCCGCTTGCCAGAACTAGAGAAAGCCCTCGCACAAAAACGATGACCCAACACAGCAAAAATAAATAAATTAATTAATAAACTCCTACCCCCAACATCTTCTTTAAAAAAAAAAAAAAAAAAAGAATCTCCAGGGAATGGCTTTGCAGTGAAGAGTGATGAGTTATGTGGACCCTTTTGCTCCGTTGTCCTTGTCACATAAGGCACGCTGTGGCCATCAAGACGGACAGCCACGGATGAACCTGTGCAATTTGAGATGGTGAAATAAAGCCAGGTGTCCCCCAGCTCACAGCGAACTCAACTTTGCCACTGTCACTGGCATCCATGGTCTAGCAGAGTGAGCTAACTTGGCCTAGCGTCCTTGGTGGTTTGATTCCAGGGAGCTCTCTGGCTTTGGGGAAGCTCCCTTCCTTCCGATGCAGTGGTTTGCCACCCTGGATGCACGTTAGAATCACCTGGAGAGATGTGAAAAGCCCATGCCCTGGATGCACCCTGGACTACATCAGAATCTCCAGGGGGTGGGATGAGGCTTCAGTAGTTTCTAGAGCCCTCCCCCTTCAGTAGTTCCTAGAGCCCCCTCCCCCCTCCACCTCCCGTCCCTGTGATTGCATGGTGCCAAAGCTGAGAGCCCCTGTTGTGATGGGACCATGGTTTAGTGAAGGGTGAGCTGGTATTTCGAAAGATCAGACTCCCTTCAGAGGCTCCATGCATCTGTGGGGCTAAGGATCCAGCTTAGCCAACACGTTGGGTTGGGGTCATGGTTAGAGGAGCACTGGACGTGGAGGATGGGGCCTTGGAACTTGGACGGGGAGCCCAGGAGGAGGCTCCTGCCTCTGATCTCCATGGAGGCTGCCATGATGGAGTCCACCATGCACTTGGCAGTTGGCTCCCAAGGCTGGCTGGTTTTGATACCAGCCTGGGGTGGAAGGGGACAGTTGTTGTATGAGAGAGGTGTATTTTCCAGTTGGTCAGGCGATGGTGGACATCCGCCATCTGGGAACTCAGGCTCTTCCTCGGGGCTCCTTGGCCCTCACAAATCAAAGATGGGAGGCAGAATCTTTACTGTCTGGAGACCTTGAGCTTGAGTGTAGATTCTCCCTTCATGCACTGTCCTCCTTGGATCACATACTGCGTCTGAAAAAAAAAAATCTCAGGGCTGGTGGGCCCTACTGGGAGTCATCTCAGGCACCCTCTGCCATCAGACAGGGCAGTTATTTCACCCAGTCCACACAGATGGTGGGAGCACAGCTTGTTCCCAAAGACTTTTGCGAAGAAAGACTTTATACACATTTTTTGGGGGGTGATCTGAGTGTTTAGCTAGCTTATTAGAAACTTATCTAACCTAAATGTCTTCTGCAATTTAAATAAAAGAGAGGGAGTAGCTGACATCATTTTTCATAGGTGTCTTAGTACAAATCACATTAAAAAGCATGTATCGAGTGTCAGCTCTTTTGCAAGATACTCTGAGCACAAGGGATCAGAGTTAATAACGGTTAAGTTTTGTCCTTGAGCCTTCACATGCCAGGACCATATCTATACACGTTATTCACATAGCGCTTTGTGCCAAGGCTGGTGTTGGGTGGCGTGTTACTGCTTTTCCCCAGTGGCTAGTTCACAAGGGGGGAGAGGAGCGAATAATCAAAGCTTTGTGAAGGGCCCGTGTGAGTTTAGAGATGGCCCAAACACGTATTCTCTTCACAGAAAAGCCCTTTGTCTTGGACCAGAAGGTGGGAGCAGGGAGAGAATCATCTTCAGGCCAAGCCATCTCACCATTTCCTGAGCACCTACTGTGTATTTATGGGGAGTATGCAAAGAAGTAAGATATAATCCCGCTCTGGGGGTGGTTTAAGGTGGGTTAGGGAAGAGAGGTCATATTCACCTGTAATCAAGAGACAGGTCAGCCTGTGGTTGTAAAAAGGTAATTGATGAAAGGTGATGGGAGCCCCCTGGGACAGGGAGGTTATTTCTAGTTGGGGAATAGAGAGCACTTCTTTGTGGACGAAGCTCAGGTTGGAAGGATCCGTAGAGTCTGGGGGTGGGGAAGGAGGAGGGGAAGGAAATGAATTATAGGCGGAAGAACAGCAAACTGGAAGTACAGAATGGAAAATACAGGAGTGGTGATTGGTTTGGTTGGAAGGTGGTGCCAGAAAGGTAGGCTGGGGCCCGATGTGACCAACCTGGGGTCCTGTGGAAGGGAGTTGGTGATCTGTTCTCTAGATCGATGGAGGAGACCCTGGAGGTTTTTGAGAGGGTGACATCAGAGCTGTGCTTTCAGGAAGCACATTCTGTTGGTAGCAGATAACGTGGCCATAGGGGGCATGGAGGGGGAGACTGGCTGTGGGCAGGCAGGCTGGAGGCTCTTGCATTACTTTAGGTGATACCTTGACTTACTGGAACCCTTGACTTTGGGCAGAGGCAGAGGAGTTAGGAGGGGAGACAGCAAAAGACATTCCTGCTGGAGAACTCAGGGGCTTGGCAGTCCTTTGATTATGAAGGTAGCCCAGGAGGTTCAAGCCAATCAGAAGTACTGTGTTCCTGGGGCTACCTCCCCTGGGGTTGTTAGAGAATTTAGCTTCCCCATCCTGGCTTAAGGGCTGAGGGGGACTCTCCCAGAATTGGGGAGGTGGGGAGGGGTCTCTTAGGTTTACATCAGGCTTTTCTCATTTGAGTGGGTTTGTACTTTGGAATCTATGTGTTGGGATGGTCTCCATGGCAACCTGCCCCCTACAGCTAGTTGTACTGATGGTGATGCTTCCTGCTGCTCACTCTGTTTTTAGTGACCTGTATCCATTAGGATTAGGTTTGACTGAGAGTAACTGAGACCCAAAAATAGTGACTTAAATAAGAAAGACTCCTCTGATGTAGAAGAAATCCAGAGACCGTGGCTGGGAACATAGTTCCATGGAGTCACCACGGATCTAGACTCCTTTTTTTGCTCGCTGCTTTGCCCCAGATGGGATCCTTTCTCTTTCTGGCCCAAGGTAGCTGCTAGAGCTCAGGCCATCACATCTGCCTTCCAGGCAGCAAAATGGCAGGAGGGAGGGAGATTCCTTGCAGGTCTTGCATGACAGCCCCATTTACAGCTCATTGGCCAGAACTTATTGGTAAGACCTCATCTAGCTGCAAAGAAGGCTAGGATACATGGTCTTTACACTGGGATTCTGTTACTGAAGGAGAGAGAACAGTGGAAACTTGAGCAGGCAGTTAGCACTCTCGGCCATAGAGCCTAGTGCAGAGAGAGCTTTGAGCCCTAAGATATCACTGATTTACCTTCTCTGTGTACATTTTCTATATGCTCTTTTAAAAAATGGGCTGTGTTATTTCTTTCTTTAATTTCTTTTGAAATGGAGGAGTAATACACAAACTTGGTAAGGAATTCAAGTAGTACAAGGGTGCACAGTAAAAAAATAAGTCCCTCCGTCTCTTTGCATCAGGCAGGGCCTTGTGGGGGGTGGCTGTGGGTCACGAATGATGAAAAACCTAACTCAATCTGGCATAAGGAAGAAAAGACATGTATTGGTCCATGCAATTAAAATGTCCAGGCGTGGGGACTTCCCTGGTGGCGCAGTGGTTAAGAATCCACCTGCCAATGCAGGGGACATGGGTTCGAGCCCTGGTCCGGGAAGATCCCACATGCCATGGAGCAGCTAAGCCCATGCACCACAACTACTGAGCCCACGTGCCACGACTACTGACGCCCGCGTGCCTAGAGCCTGTGCTTCGCAACAAGAGAAGTCACCGCAATGAGAAGCCCGCGCACCGCAAGGAAGAGTAGCCCCCGCTCGCCACAACTAGAGAAAGCCTGTGTGCAACAATGAAGACCCAACTCAGCCCCCCCCCACCAAAAAAAATGTCCAGGCATAGAACTGGCCTCAGAATCTGCTACACTCTGGATCAAAGGACATCACTGGGACCTGCTTTTCTCCATCTCCTGGCACTGCTTTTCTCTGTGTGGCTCCATTTTCAATAGTCTGTTCATATCCTCTCAGGCTCAACGTCCAGATGAGCGAGGTCTTTCTTTCACACCTCTTGGAGTTGAGTTTCATGGGCAGTGAGCAACTGACCTGACTTGGGTTATGTGTTCATCCCTGAATGCTAATCCCTGTGCCCATGGGGATGTGGCACGTGCCCTGTGGCCAGGGCTGGTCATGTGCCCTCTCCCCTGCATTAGATAAAAAGCAAAGACTAATCATGACTAATAATGGGGGGGGAGCAGAGATGATCTCTGCAAAGCAAAACCGAGGTACTGTCGCCAGTGCGGGGGTGATGGATGTTAAGTAGCCAGCACACAGCAGATGTGCCCCCACATTCCTCGGCTTGGTTAGAAACCACCCCAGGACGTCGTGACTGAAGTCAACAACATTCCATTATTCCTTATGATTCTGGGTCGGCTGCACTCATCTGGGTGGTTCTACTGGGCTCGCCTGGGGTCACTCGTGAGGGTGCAGGCATCTATCTGGCAGCTTGGCTAGGCTGGAGGGTATAAGAGGGCCTCACCCACGGTCTAGGGCCTTCACGCTACCAGTTGTCTGGCCCTCTGTCCACACGTGGGGTCTGTCCACCTCATGGGTCAGTAGCATAGTCCAGGCTTCCTTACAGGGCAGTGGAAGAGTTCAAGAACGTGCAGTTCAAGAAACTGCCAGGCCTCTGGAGGCCTGGACTCTACACAGAGTCACTCCTCCACGTTTTATTGGCCAAAGCAAGTTGCCAGGCCCCACGAGATTCAGGGAGGTTGGGAAATGCTCTCGTTCTTAGCAGGGGGAGCCAGCCTTTGCTGGCATCACGGCTCTGCTCTGCCGTCTCCCCCCTTCCCTTGCAGAGGGGAGGCCTGTTGACAGTCTCCCCTTCCAGAACCAGTCTTCCTCTTCTGTTGCCTAGTGCCTTCACTATTGCCATTTCCAGCAGTCACTGGTCTGCTTCACCGAACTCCCTTTGTCTTGTTTTTCCACCTGCCTCTTAGCTTCCCTCTGGACTTCCCACCCAGTGAGACAGAGTGCTGGCTTTCTGTGTTTCCATTCGGTTTGTTCAACACCCGAGGAAGAAATTCGAAGAGCCAGTGACGCTTAATTTGTTTTCTGCAAGCAACAGAGAAGCAAAGCCTTTATGGGAGGGATGAGTCATAGGTGCTCTGGCCTCCTGGGAGGAAAGGGCTCCGGCTCAGTTTTTCTCAGTACAAGGGCTACATTGTTCTAGAGGCAAGAATTAGCTATTGAGTGAGGTGGCATTCTGTGGCTAACAGTAGTATAATCTCCCTGGAATCTTTCTGTGGGGAGACACTTGGCTTCTTGAGAGTGGGTGTGTCCGGGCCGTGGATCTGGAAGAGACTTGGGTCAAATACTGCTTTTTTATATCCCATGCTTCAGCATTTCTTGGTTTCATCATCCTGTATAACCTGTATAACCTTGATTTTTTTTTTTTTGAGTCCCCAAATTTCCTTTTAAATTCAGGAAGCAATCTTCTTCCCTCTTTGCAGGGGAGTCCCCGCCTCATTTGGTGACCGTAAGTTATGGTTGTAAAGAGCCTTTTGCTGAGGGCGGGAGAGATGGAGAGAAAGCCCATCCCGGTGTGTCTCGGGCAGGTGTGTCTCGGGCAGGTGTGTGGGCAGCGCACTGGGTGGTGGGTGCCGAACTGTGGATTTTACTCCTCTCATTGCGTCCCCCTCCGGCCCCCCGACGAGGGTGGTGAGAAACGTGGAGCTCATGGGCTTTCTGTTTCTGAAGCTGTTTCTGGTCTTCTGTGAAGAAATCAACCACGACAGCCCTGGGGCTAAGTGAGTTAGTTCTCCAGGAGGGTGGAAAGAATATATACCTGTTAAATGTATAAACAAGGGGAAAACGGATTAGTATCGTATTTAAGGCAGGAGGAAGGGGCACAGAAGTCATTGCCTATGTATAACCTTTAAATAGCCATAGTCATGGGCTGAGCATCCTTGCTTGCTGCCTTTCCCAGGGCCTGGAGAGGTTTGTCGGACTCAGGGTCCAGGGTCAGATGTGGGATGGAGGTAGGGCCTCCCTCCCCACTCCCTCCCAACACCTCCCAGCCTGAAGAATCGGACCTCAGGAGTAATGTCTTCCCTGGGGGAGAGGAGCCCCTCTTGAGGCATCTGAGGCCAGGAAGCAGAGCTCTGAGCCGACGACGCAGTAGTAAAGAGAGTGTTAAGAGAGCGTTTGGGCTATAGGACAGGGAGTCCTGAGGTCTGGGGTGCATTTCTAGCTGAGCTGCTTACGGTCCCCATGATTAGTGGCAAGTCCTGTAACCTCCAGGCAGACATGTCACGGCTCCACCGAGACTGAAATCCTTCCCCTCCTACCTCGAGAAAATGGTGGGAGGAAAGATCCAGTCATGACTGTTTAATGCTTCTGTGCCCTCTGGAGCAAAGAGAGAATGAAATCCCAGGGAGACAAACATTTTAATAGCTTGCCCGTGGAAGCTGATCTTTGCTGTCAAGGTGCCCTGGCTTTCAATCCCACATCTGACTTGGGCTCGAGGCCAGGAGCTGATTCCCTCCTGGACTTGCAGATAGTGAAGGGAACAGAACCATCAGGCCTGATGGAGATTCAGCTGCTCGAGAATCATGCAATTGACAAGCAAGGGGAAGGGAAGACTTCATCTTACCTGTACACAGATTTTCTTTTCTTTTTCTTTCTTATTTTTTTTGCTATAGCATTTCATTTCTTTGGAAACCTTTCTGTTTCTGGTCTTCTGCGAAGAAATCAACCACGACAGCCCTGGGGCTAAGTGAGTTAGTTCTCCAGGAGGGTGGAAAGAATATATATCGGTTAAATGTATAAACAAGGGGAAAACGGATTAGTATCGTATTTAAGGCAGGAGGAAGGGGCACAGAAGTCACTGCCTATGCATAACCTTTAAATAGATTACCGGTTTGAATGTGCACAACACTTTGTAATTACGCATAAATAAATCCATGGGGAGGGGGGTGTCCACGTGTGCACTTCAGGGGACACTTGCATCTTAGGGGCTCCTGAGTCCCAAATACCATTGTATGACATTGGTGTTTTGCTTCATAATTTTCAAAGCCCTTTCCCATCCTTCATCTGACCCTCCCAGTAATCCTGTCGCTTGTAGGTTTTATTATTTGCATATAATAGATGAAGTGTGTGCCGTGTTCCATGCTGGACTCCTTTGTCTGACCTGTGCGTGGGATGCTTAGGGCAGGAGGGGAAAAAAAGGGAGCCTTCAGTGGTCCTCCTGCCCCCCCGCCCCAACCCAGGGCATGCCAGGGACTGTTTTAGGCACTGGAAATAAAACAGTGAACAGAGCAAACAAAAATTTCTGCCCTCCTGGGACTGTCACTCTAGGAGAGAGAGTCACATGATAAAGAAACTCTACAATGAAGCATACAGTATGTCTGACAGAGATACATGTGATGGAGAACAATAAAGGAAAGGAGGAAGATAGAGAGTGCCCTGGCAGGGGTGGGAGTCATGCATAGTGCAATTTTATTTTATTATTATTATTTTTTAAAATAAACAAACAAATTTATTTATTGTTTGTTTGTTTATTTATTTATTTTTGGCTGCGTTGGGTCTTCGTTGCTGCGCACAGGCTTTCTGTAGTTGCAGCGAGTGGGGGCTACTCTTCATTGCGGTGCGCGGGTGTCTCATTGCAGTGGCTTCTCTTGTTGCGGAGCTCTAGGTTCACGGGCTTCAGTAGTTGTGGCTCACAGGCTCTAGAGCACAGGCTCAGTAGTTGTGGCACATGGGCTTAGTTGCTCCGCGGCATGTGGGATCTTCCCGGACCAGGGCTCGACCCCGTGTCCCCTGCATTGGCAGGCGGATTCTTAACCACTGCACCACCAGGGAAACCCAGTGCAATTTTTAAAAGAGCAAATCAGTAAAGAGGCTAAGGAAGTATTCCTGACATACGGGGGGCTCTCAATATATATTTTTTGATGTAGCAAACAAGTGCTCAGATGGATGGATGGATGGATGGATAGATGGATGATTGAATGGATGGATGGATGGATATAGAGGCATGGATGGATGGATGGATGAATGGATGGATAGATGGATAGATGGATGAATGGATGGATGGATGAATGGATGGATGGATGAATGGATACGGATGGATGGATAGATGGATGGTTGAATGAATGGATGGATGGATACAGATGGATGGGGATGGATGGATGTAGATGAATGGATGGATGGATGGATAGATGGATGAATAGATGGATGGATGGATGGATGGATATAGATGGATAGATGGATGAATGGATGAATGGATGGATGGATGGATGGATGGATGTAGATGGATGGATTTGGATGGATGGAGATGGATGGATGGATGGATGGATGGATAGAAGAATAAATAGATGGATGGATGGATGAATGGATGGATGCAAGAGGAAGGATAAGTCCTACCCCCCCCCCATAGATTTGTGCTTCCTTTGAGAGCCTTAGTGTGCCTGAATATTTTCATACCCCCATTTCATGAGTCAATGTGGATCACCCTAAGTGCGACCTTACTTCATGTAGTCTCTGGAGAGGGAGAGCCCCTCCCTGTTGGTGAGAGCCAGCATACAACTAACTGGCTTGGAACAGGAATGCGCTTGGCAGTGTGCAAGTTGAGTTGGAAGTAAATTGTTGCCAACTGTTCCGGGGAGAGTTTGCCTGTCATTCACTCCGCCTTGGTTTTCTCATTATGGACCTGGTTCTGAAAGCCCTGAGGGTTTGCCTGCTCTGTCCCTCTGGGAGCCTGGTCCCTTCCAGATCCTTGCCATTGAAAGTTTCCTCCTTAGGGAAATATACATGTCATTTTCTCCACTATAATCTCTCAACCCCCTCCAAGATGGGATTTAATACCCCTTGACAAGCATCTGTGGCTCTTTGTACTTATTCTGTATTGCACCTGTCTCTAGATTCTAATTGCTTGTTCATTCTTCTTCTTCCTTCCCAAACTAGAAGTGCCTAGAAGGCAGAGGCTGTCATTTCCACTGTTGAGACTTGGTCCCTTGTAGAGGGTACTTTTGAAATAAGTGTTAAATGAGTGTGGCACGTGCGTTTGAGATTTTCTTTGGGGTTGGCTGCCTTCAGGCCCAGCCCAATTTCTCTAGATGCTCTGTGTGCACTGATTTAGGTTCCTGGAATCTCAGAATGAAATCTCCAAATAGGCAGTGAGAAACCCTCCCTGCTGAGTGTGTAAGGAAATCAGTCTTTCTGATTCTTCCAATGAAGGAAGAAACTAATTGAATGTAAACTCATTACATCTCTGAAGCACTTTGAAAATTTCCCCACAATTTAATTATGATGAAATTCTCAGGATGTAGTCATGCCAGGAAATGTCTCAAACCATCAGCCATGTGGGTTGAGCTCAGGCAGGAGGCCCTGGGCACCGAGACGTAAAGCCTTTTTCTTAGCAGACATGTACTCTGGTGTTACAACGAGGCCTGGAGTCACCTGGCTTGGGTTCGGTCCTGATTTCTCAACTTACGAGCTGTGTGAGCTTGGGCTAGTTACTTAGACTTTGTAAGCCTCAGTTTCCTCATCTGTTAAGTGGAGATCATAGTATTGTTTCCATCATAGGGTTGCTATGCAGATGAAATGAATAAATGTATTTGAAGCACTTAGCACAGTGATTGGCACATTGCAAATGTCCATTGCCTGTTGATCATTCTTATGTCATGTCAAGGGAAATGGTGGAGGACACATGAGGAGTTTGGGATTGATATACATCAGTGAACTTGGGTATTACGGTTTTGGAAGAGTTTTCCTCCACTCTGTGGTCCTTGGTGTTACTAAGCATCCCTCTTATTGATCCCCAGGAGATGCCTCCAAACCCCTCTTCTCAGCAACATGCTCTTCTGTACTTTCTTTGTTCACACATAATTTTAAAAATGGGATCATGCCATACATAATGCTTAAAAACGTGTTCCTTCACAATAAATCTTGAACTTTTTCTTGTTATTTTGGGGGTTGCATTGGTACTCCATTACACAAATTAACCATAATATTTGTTTTCATCTTTACTGAGGGATAATTGAAGCACATTACACTGCACACATAACCGTGGTATTTTTCACTAATGACTTTTTGGACATATAAGTGGGGCTCAATTTTTGGAACCATTGTTTGTTTGTTTGTTTGTTTGTTTTTCTTTTTCTTTTTTGGTACACGGTTCTCTCACTGTTGTGGCCTCTTCCGTTGCGGAGCACAGGCTCCGGACGCACAGGCTCCGCTGCCATGGCTCATGGGCCCAGCCACTCCGCGGCATGTGAGATCCTCCCGGACCGGGGCACGAACCCCTGTCCCCTGCATCGGCAGGCGGACTCTCAACCACTGCGCCACCAGGGAAGCCCCCATTGTTTATTTTTAATCAGAGTAATAGATGCACCCATGTAGAATGAGTAAATGTTAATAAAAGGCTTAGAAAGAAAAAAACAGCAGTCCCCTCCATTCCCCGGCCCTGCCCATGGCCCCGTCCTCTTTTCTAGAAGTAATCGCTTTTGTCTGTTTCATGAGAAATTTTCTCCCACATTTCTGAGTAAATTTATTCTGCAATTTCTCGATTTGGAAACCAGTGTCTTTTAGTTCTGGTAAATGCTATTTGATGTTCCTTTAATAGTTTCCCCCACTGGTCCTCTATTCTCTTTTTATTAGTCTTATTAGTTGGCTGTTGGACTTCCTGGACCGAGCTTCTCATTTTCCTCTCCTTTCTCCTGGTTTCTTATAAAATCTTGGCTGTTTTATTCTGCATGGTGGGGAGTTTCATCGACTTTAACGCCATAAAAAGAGCAAATGTTGTGTTTGTTGTTGTTGTCTTCAGAGTTTCCATTTCTGAAAACGATTTCTTGTTCTCCCTGTTTTTTTTTTTTTTCTCCAGTGTCTTGTGCTATTTCATGAATATAGTCCATGCATCCATAGCTCTATGATAGTAGTGATAGGTTTTCTCTTAACAGATGTCGTCTCCCTGAATCCCCTGGGTTCTCTCTGAGAGCCTTCATTTTTCCTGTTTGGTTATTTTCTTCAGTCATTTGCTCTTATCATAGGCCACTTTTTGTGCTAAGTGTTTTATATGCTTTATTGCACTTAATCCTTAAAACAGCTCTAGGAGATAAGCACCGCCTTGGGGACAGTGTTATGGTCAGGGACTCCAGAGCCACAGTGGCTGGGATTGCATCTTGGTTCTGCTGCTTACTGACTGTTGTTAGTGACGACTGTGAATGACGTAACCGCTCTGTGCCTCAGTTTCCCCATCTCTGAAGTAGAGATAATAATAGTACCTGACTCTTAATTTTAGGAGGATTTAAGAAAGTTCCTGGCATACACTCAGTCTTTATGTAAATGTTGTTGTTATTGTTATTAATCCCATTTTACTTCTGAGTGTCACTATTATTTCCATTTTCCATATGAAGAAATAGGAGCCCTGGAGAGATTTACCCAAGGTCTCCCAGCTGGGAGCTTGACGTGGTAGACCTTGAATTTGAATCAGGTAGTCCAACTCCAGAGTTCTGCCTTCTATCTACTACACAGTATTGCTTTTCATAGAGAGAGAGACAAAAAAAAAAAAAAAAAAAAGATGGGAGATCTGCCCCAGAATTGCTGGTGGGGCTAGCCAGGGTTGCCAGATAATATATAGGATGGTCAGTTAAATTGGAATTTCAGATAAATAGTATTTAGTATAAGCCTGTCCCAAATTAAAAAAATGTTCATTGTGGGACTTCCCTGGTGGTCCACTGGTTAAGACTTCACGCTTCCAATGCAAGGGGCGTGGGTTCCATCCCTGGTCGGGGAACTAGAATCCCTCATGCTGTGCGGCCAAAAACTTAAAAAAAAAAAAAATTCATTGTTTATCTGAAATTCAGATGTAACTGGACGTCCTGTATTTTTATTTGCTAAATCAGGCAGCCCTAGGTGGGATTTTTTTTTTCATCCTCCACCCAGTCCCTTCTTGAGATTCTGCCCCACTACTCTGGACCTGTTGCCCTCCATCTCCCAGGATCACAGCCACGGTACTGATGGCAGTCTCCTGCCTCCCATTTGAGAACCCAGGTTTTCATGTGGGGCGAAAACAAAGTGTGATTTCGTTTGGAACGAGGGGCGGCATCTCTCCTTCTTGACCTTGAAGATCCCGTCCCTAAGCCTCCCTGACGATTTCTTTCGAGCCAGGAGGGAAGCCCCAGAGCCAGTGGTTTGGTGGTTTGTCCCCTCTCTGGAGGGGGATCAGCGAAGCAGCTTAGACCTTGGAGTTTTCTCTCCATGGAGCCAGATGGCTCACTCTTCTCTTCTCCCTCACATGTTCGCGGATCTTGCATGCCAGCCAGACCTGGAGCAGATTGGATCAGCGTGAGTGAGTGGTAGTGTTGGGGTGAGGAGGCTTGACCAGCTGGTGCAGTTGTCCATCAATAGGCCAAAGTCAAGAGGGTGCTGATGGGTTGGTGGCTGGGTGCCACGGAGAGGTTGCTTTGGGTAACGTCACGTTCTCACTGTCTTGGTGACCAGCTGGTGAAGAGGTTTGATAAGGACCCCCTCCCCCCATTTTTTTTTTTTAGTCTACATGGAGTTAATGATTTTGGCAGGCTGAGAGATTCTGGGAGTCCTCCCACATCTAGCTTGGCTGAATGTGCCTTGAAAGGACTGATGCATGCTTACACCTCTCTGTTATTCACAGCGGTGGGTCTGTGCAAGAGGAATGGCGAACACAAGCTAAAGGTCTAAATATTATTTGACTTTGGACCATCACGGTTTCATTTTAAGTGTAACTAAGGTCATTGCTGGTAGGCACTCCAGTCTAGGTGGGCATCTTACACACTGTAGTTACTTAGTAAATGTTTGTTGAGTTGAGTTCCACTTGGGAACTTAGATTTGGAGCAGGACTGGGCTTGATGGCTAGTTCTTTTTTTTTTAATTTTTTATTATTATTTTAAAAAATTTTATTGGATTATAGTTGATTTACAATGTTGTGTTAGTTTCGGGTGTACAGCAAAGTGATTCAGTTATACATACACATATATTCATTCTTTTTCAGATTCTTTTCTCATATAGGTTAACACAGAATATTGAGTTGAGTTCCTGTGCTATACAGTAGGTCCTTGTTGGTTATCTGTCTTACATATAGCAGCGTGTGTATGTTCATCCCAGGTGCCTGATTTATCCCTCCCCCGCAAGTTTCCCCTTTGGTAACCATAGGTTTGTTTTCAATATCTGTAAGTCTGTTTCTGTTTTGTAAATAAGTTCATTTGTATCATTTTTTAAAATTAGATTCCACATATGAGTGATAGCATATGATATTTGTCTTTCTGACTTACTTCACTTAGTATGATAATCTCTAGGTCCATCCATGTTGCTGCAAATGGCATTATTTCATTCTTTTTTATGGCTGAGTAATATTCCATTGTATATATGTATTGATGGCTAACTCTTTTTCCGCTCTTTTTTCCTCTGTTTTTGGCAGAGGAAGTTAGAATTAGGTTGTTGGTTGGTAAATTCCAAGGCCAGATATGTCTTGGGTGGTCGTCCTAGCTTTAAGGCACTTAACTACAGTCTAGGACCTCACCAGTGGAGACCTGTGGTCTCTGAGAATGGATGCTGGGAGATCCTCTGCGATATGATTGACAGATTCTTCTAACACTGCTGGCACTTAGTGTTTAAGAATAGCCTGACTCTCAGCTCCAGACCTGGGCCTTGCAGGTGCTTGGTGATTGTGTGGGATGACCCAAGCCTATCCCCAGAGGAACCATTTTAGGGTGGACCATGGAACCTGGATGCACAGTATACTATCTGTGGTGCAAATATGGCTCATTGGAATCTGGGGCAGCCTTCCTAAGAGTTAAAAAAAAATGAATACAATTTACATGTAATAATATACCCAGATCTTCAAGTGTCAGCCCAAACAAAGGGTTTTGACAATTGTATACATCTGTTTACCCACCACCCAAAATGGGATCAAAAACATTTTTGTCACCCCAGAAAGAACTTCTGTTACCTAAGTCAGTTCTGCCTCTCCTCAGGCAACCACTTTGTAATTTCTATCACCATAAATGGGTTTTGCATATACTTGTGCTTTAAAAGGAATCACACAGGGTAGGGCTGTGTGTGTGTGTGTGTGTGTGTGTGTGTGTGTGTGTGTGTGTATGTGTGTATTTATATACAGGCTTCTTTCACTCAGTGTAATGAGTTTGAGACTCCTCTATGTCGTTATGATATCCGTAGTTCTCTTTTTATTGCTAAAAATATTGCTTATAATATTTCATTTTATAAATGGACTACAGTGGGTTAGTCCATTCTGCTGTGGATGGCCATTTGGGTTCTTTCCAGGTTTAGGCTCTGAGTAAAGCTACTGTGAACATTCCTGTGTAAGTCTTTGTGTGGACGTATGTTTTCATTTCTCTTGGGGCAGGTCTCTAGGAGAGGAATTACTGGGTAGACTTTTTTTTTTTTTTTTTAAGCTCAAGTGCTCTTTCCTAGTTTGGAGAGCACATGCAAACTGGTAGGCCAGGCCCCTGCACATCATTTTCACCGGGTAGGTTGTAGCTAGCAAGACTTAGGTCACTCAAGTGAATCTGCCTCAATTAATAGCTATCATTGAGGCTGAATGTAAATGATTATAATTTTGAGCTGTTAGGCTTCATTTTGTAAAATTATATGAAGCTGGTATGTCATGAGGGCTTTTTTTTTTTTTTTTTTTCCGGTACGCAGGCCTCTCACTGTTGTGGCCTCTCCTGTTGTGGAGCACAGGCTTCGGACGCGCAGGCTCAGCGGCCATGGCTCACGGGCCCAGCCGCTCTGCGGCATGTGGGATCCTCCCGGATCGGGGCACAAACCTGTGTCCCCTGCATCTGCAGGTGGACTCTCATCCACTGCACCACCAGGGAAGCCCGTTATGAGGGCTTTTTGATAAAAGATTAGTTACAGGTAGAGCCCCCCTGTGAATTGGATTCAGGCTTGAATCATGACTAAGAATTGCCATGCTGCATCGGAGAGCTGAGTCAATGCGGAATTTATGTGGCCACCCAGCGTTGGCTTCTGATGGGTGACTTGATACTGAATGGACGTGGGCGGCCTCATTCTGGAGGGTCACATGCTGGTTTCTCCTTTCCTCCCCATCCCTCTGCTTCCATTCTGGTCAGGCCTTCACCGTCTCCTGTCTAGATCATGTCAGTAGCCCGGCACCTGGGCTGTTGGTTTCCCATCCAGGAGAGTCTGTTCCAGTAGTTGTAGAGGGGCCCTGGCAAACTTATAGAGACAGAGGGTAGATTAGAGGTTACCAGTAGTTGGAAAACTCCAGGTGATTCTACTGTGCAACCAGAGCAGGAAACAGCTCGCTCGTTGCCTTGAGGCCAAGCCATTCTGCCAGGCTTCTTATTATACCCAACTATCTCATGGGACCCCTGCCAGGCGGGTCACCCTGCAGTGCCCACAGCGTAAGCTTTGGCAAGCTTGCCTCCTGGACTGCTTGCACGGATCTTCCCAACTAGAGGGTCACACCTTTATTTTCCTTTCCAAACCATGTCCAACTTTCAAGAGCCCTTCACCACATTTTCTTTGGTGTTTTATTTTTTATTTTTTTACTTTTTATTTTTTTTGCTGTACGCGGCCCTCTCACTGTTGTGGCCTCTCCCGTTGCGGAGCACAGGCTCCGGACGCGCAGGCTCAGCCGCCGTGGCTCACGGGCCCAGCCGTTCCGCGGCATGTGGGATCTTCCCGGACCAGGGCACGAACCCGCGTCCCCCGCATCGGCAGGCGGACTCTCAACCACTGCGCCACTAGGAAAGCCCGGTGTTTTATTTTTTAACAACGTTGTCATCTCCTTTCTTGGAATGACAGCAGGCTGTCTTCATTTGTCACTCTTGATGCCTTTCAGACGTCTTCTGTTGCCTCTCTCATTGTGGGACATAGCCAGTTCCTCGAAGGCAGGACTCAGATCAGCCTTTGTATCCTTTCTTCCTCCCTCCCAGCCCCCTAGGGTCTAGCATAATGTCGGTCGTGGAATAGTCACTGATTAGGTACTTGTCGATTGACTTTTATAAATTAATTTAACATCTGATATGGAGACAGAACTTAGAGGCATTACCTGGCTTCCGTCCTTTTGGAGCAATTGTTGCCTTGATTTATATGGATTGCAAGTTTGTGCCCATTCCTTATTTATGCAGTGGCCTTCTTGGGGTAGAGTCCATGTTCATGTGCTTCAGCAGACATTTAAGAAGGACCTAGTCTGTGGCAGGCTCTGAGTTGGGTGCTGTTATTTTTGAACTCTTTCTGTCTTCTGTAGACTTCCATGTGTACCTTCTTTAGAAGCGTACTCATTGAATAGCTGATACTGATATTCAGTGTGTTGTCAATAATCTTTGTGCAATAATTTCCTCCCCCTTTTTTACTAAGAGGGAAATTTTGTTTTGTAGCTTGGATTTTCTTCCAGTCTTTAAACTGTCATTACTGTCATAAAAGAAATGCTTAATTGCACCCATCACGCCAGACTATTCTGATGTAGCCCTTAAGAAACTCTTCACAAATTCATGTATATTTCCAGAGCTGAAATTATCCTCAAATGAGCACTTAAGCAGAAATGAAAAGGTTTGCCTGCTGTGGGTTAGGTGTTTAGCTGATTGTTTTTTATTTATTTATTATTTTTTTAGCTGATTGTTTTTGATTATTCTATGCCGGTACCCCTGATACCAGAGGGAAA
Organism: Mesoplodon bidens; assembly: GCF_964165515.1. Lineage (NCBI taxonomy): Eukaryota > Metazoa > Chordata > Mammalia > Artiodactyla > Ziphiidae > Mesoplodon > Mesoplodon bidens. Next base: position 37,313,832 of record NC_138179.1, on the reverse strand, counting down.
TTAATAGCATTATAAAACATGGATCCCTGTGGCATTTTGCATGATATTTTGAGAAAAAGAATCATAGGAGTTTTGCTAGGTTTGGGGAACTGTGGAAGGGGAATGGGGGATTTTACACTCAGGCAACTTGAGAAAGAGCTTGCAAATGTCTGCTGCTTTTTTTTTTTTTTTTACATTAAAACAATTTTTAAATTTTATTCGTGTATAGTTGATTGTTTGCTGATTTTAAATGTCTCCTCCTCCGAAAGTCCCATTTGGCCTTTTGGTGTCAAGGCTGCGATTTAGGAGCCTTCAACAAAAACACACAGTCCAGATGGGTGTCTCATTATCATGCAGAAACACGTCCGAAAATTCAGTTTTTGTCCATAGGATCTTTTTCCCGCATTGGGTTTTCACTGTGAATTCAGGGTCTTCTATGGTTAAAACATTAAAAGAAATCGTATACATTTATTTATAACATTTACTTATATATTTACATATTTAAAAATCATATTATCAATTTATTAAAGAAAGTTTCTCCCCAAGATATATGCAGGTATCGTTTAACAAGTCAGATTGCTTTACGGGGCTTGTAATAAAGAGGTCTGCCGACCTTCCCCACCCCAATTCCTACTTAGGGATAGTGTGAATAGCCATTTTAGCTGTTTCTTCACTTTTTTTTGCCTCTACATTGCTCAACTGCATGCTACTCTGACGTTTCTTGACTTTTTCAGCTTTAAACATCTCCTGTGATTTCTTTGCGCGGAAGATGAGGATCTGGTTCTCTTATCCCCACCTGCATCCTACACTGCAGATACATTATATTTTTTAGGTTAGTTCAGTCGTCCGATAGTCACAGGTTAAAAATGAAATATTGGGCTTCCCTGGTGGTGCGGTGGTTGAGAGTCCGCCTGCCGACGCAGGGGTCACAAGTTCGTGCCCCAGTCCGGGAGGATCCCACGTGCTGTGGAGCGGCTGGGCCCGTGAACCATGGCCGCTGAGCCTGCACGTCTGGAGCCTGTGCTCCGCAACGGGAGAGGCCACAGCAGTGAGAGGCCCGCGTAATGCAAAAAAAAAAAAAAAAAAAAAAAAGGAATATTGTTCAGCCTTAAAACGGAATGAAATTCTGACAATGTGGATGAATCCCAAAAGCATTATGCTAAGTGAAATAAGCCAGACACGAAGGGACAAATACTGTAGGATTCCTCAGATATGAAGTGTCTAGAATAGGCAAATTCATAGAGACAGAGAGTAGGTTAGAGGTTACCAGTGGCTGGAGGGAGGGGAGATGGGCAGTTATTGCTTCGCGGGGTTACAGAGTTTCTGTTTGGGTTTTGGAACTAGTGCTGATGGTTGCACCACTTTGTGAATGTAATTAACGCCACTGAATTGTCTAGACTTTAAAATGGCAAATTTTCTGTCGTATATATTTGACCACACAGAGAAGTACATTGGTTAGTAATAAACAATAGCTTACATTGTTAAGACTGTAAATGGTATTCACTTCTTGCCTTTCTTGTGCAATTTTGGTGTTTTCCAGAGTTAGTGATGGTCTCCTTTTTTCCCTTTGCCTAGTTTTTTGGGCCTGTCATTAATCGGCCACCAGTCTCCCACTGAGAAGTGTAAACTCTCCCCTGCGCACATTCAAGCCTATAGGGCTCTGCACTCTGCTCTTCCCCGGAGCTCTCCAGCCCCTCTTCCCGTCTGGGGTCTAGTTCTCCGAGCCTGTTGAACTGTCGCTTTGACATCCTTGTTTACCACCAACCTGGGGATGCCCTTCATTCCTCTCCCCTGTCATCGACGTTCTTGTTTTACTCCCTCATACCATGGAGCAAACACATCCTTGAGTATCTTCCTGATAAGGGGCGTCAGGGAGGTAAGTCTATAGCTCCCCCAGAAGCAGAGCCTGACGTGGGGACACCTGCGCAAGGAATATAGGGAACATGAGCTCTGGGGGGAACAGCCCTCAGGGAGTCAGGGTGGATGGGCTGGGGAAGAGGCTGGGCTGAGATCGGAGTACGCTGGGCCCTCCCATTCAGCATGTAGACTTTCCCTTTCTCCTCCTGTTCTCAGTGTGGTACCCACCCCTTAGCTGGCGGGGGTCCATGAGTGTCTGGTGCCGTGGTTGCTTGGCCGCATGGGATACAGGAAGAATCTTGGGGTGCCATGGCTTCTGATGCAGGCTTTCCACCAGTCCTCTTTATTGGCCCATTTCCAGTGGCTCCAGGGCCTTCCATCCCTGCGCTGTTCTGGGGTTCTGTGGGGTGAACCCCCTTGCTTCCACTGGGCTTAGGTGTCAGCCTTCTTGGGGGGGGGTCAGTCAGTCATTACCTGCTCTCTCTTTTAGCTTCCGAAACCCCATGACTGCCGTCTCCTCTCGGTCCTTTTGTCTTTGTGGTTGAATTCCTCCTCATCCCTTTACTTTCACCCTATTTGAGAGCGAGCAGCTTGTGTTCCATCAGCCATGTTTAACTAGAAGTTCTACAACTTACGTTTTGTGACATTCAAAAATGCACTAGGATTGACACATTGGCACAGCAAATACTGCTACTTAAACATAGTCGACATTGAGCATTATACTTAGAGGGGAATTACTCTCTGATTAGATGTACTGAGTAGGTGATATCCTGAGCATTATTGTTTTTATTTACTTATTATTTTTTTCAGAGGAATGGACCATTTATTCCTCAGCAAGATCGGCAGATGAAGCAGTTCCCCCCAGTTGCTGAAGTGCCATAGGATGAGAGTCAGTAGTTTACCTGTGCATGCAAGGGTTGCACCACAGGAGACGAAACGCAAAACTGGCAGTTCAGTTTTACAGGGGACCTGCTGGTACAGCTGCCTGTCCCTTCCTCCAGAGGGAGGTCTTATCCATTAAGGAGTTCTCTTCCAAGGGAGCGGGTAAGGAGTTTCTAGGTTATTATGCTGGAGTACAAGCACATGTGTTAGGAGAGGAGAGAAGAGTTTTCATCTCCAAATCTTTCTAGGATGTATTATCTCTAGCTCGCAAAAGCATGTTTGCTTATCAGACATGTTCTTAGCTCAGAAGGCCTGGTCTGCGTGGTCATGGAGAAATCCCTGGAACATCATCTCCCAATACGACTATGATTTGGGGGTCATTTTGTCTAAATTTTTTTTTCCTACTTAAAATCAAAATACTTACATTAATTTGCACTTAAAATATTTTTTTTTCAAAAAAGCAAAACTCTATGACCCGCCCTAAAGATATTTCTTTTTGTTGCTGTTGTTGGATATTGCTTTTATTTTTTATTGAATTTTATTTTATTTATTTATTTTATACAGCAGGTTCTTATTAGTTATCTATTTTATACACATCAGTGTATATATGTCAATCCCAGTCTCCCAGGTTATCCCACCCCCCACCCCCCTGCCCCTTGGGGTCCATACGTTTGTTCTCTACATCTGTGTCTCTATTTCTGCCTTGCAAACCGGTTCATCTGTACCATTTTTCTAGGTTCCACATATATGTGTTAATATATGATATTCGTTTTTCTGACTTACTTTACTCTGTATGACAGCCTCTAGGTCCATCCATGTCTCTACAAATGACCCAATTTCATTCCTTTTTATGGCTGAGTAATATTCCATTGTATATATGTGCCACATCTTCTTTATCCATTTGTCTGTTGATGGGCATTTAGGTTGCTTCCATGACCTGGCTATTGTAAATAGTGCTGCAGTGATCATTGGGGTGCATGTGTCTTTTTGAATTATGGTTTTCTCTGGGTATATGCCCAGTAGTGGGATTGCTGGGCCATGTGGTAGTTCTAGTTTTAGTTTTTAAAGGAACCTCCATACTGTTGTCCATAGTGGCTGTATTCGTTTACATTCCTACCAACAGTGCAAGAGGGTTCCCTTTTCTCCACACCTTCTCCAGCATTTGTTGTTTGTAGATTTTCTGGTGATGGCCATTCTGAGCAGTGTGAGGTGATACCTCATTGTAGTTTTGATTTGCATTTCTCTAATAATTAGTGATGTTGAGCAGCTTTTCATGGGCTGCTTGGCCATCTGTATGTCTTCTTTGGAGACATGTCTATTTAGGTCTTCCGCCTATTTTTTGATTGTGTTGTTTGTTTCTTTAATATTGAGCTGCATGAACTGTTTATATATTTTGGAGATTAATCCTTTGTCCATTGATTCCTTTGCAAATATTTTCTCCCATTCTGAGGGTTGTCTTTTCTTCTTGTTTATAGTTTCCTTTGCTAGGCAAAAGCTTTGACGTTTCATTAGGTCCCATTTGTTTATTTTTGTTTTTATTTCCATTACTCTAGGAGGTGGGTCAAAAAGGATCTTGCTGTGATGTTTTTAAAGAATTTGAAACATGTAAGTGACAGAACACAACTTCAGGATTAAGGGCATGGCCTGGGTTTCAAGTCCCAGCTCTGTCACTTCCAACTGGGTGCCCTTGGGAGAGTGACTCACCATCTGTTAAATGAAGCCTTTGGTCTAGGTAGAGCCTCCTAAAATCCCTTTCAACTCTGTAAGAGTGTGATTATATCAGTAGACTATTCAGTGGAGTG